>NC_138558.1:1143150-1328890 GCF_964273705.1 Natrix helvetica | reverse complement strand
CCCAACTCAGACAAACAATTCAAGAGTAAACAGATGCCTAATCAATTAAGGCTGGGACTACCACCAACCCTCCAAGCTGCAGACACTGTATCTAAACAGAGAGCAAACCCCCTTCCCTTCTAGTACTGATGATATTATCTAGTTGGGTCGTGAAACGCCCTCCAAGACAACAACCCAGCTTAGAAAGCACCAAGGAGCCCCCAGTCTTTTTCCTCCTCCCTCCTCCCCTTCTCCCTCCTCCTCCTCCTCCTTCTGAAGAACTGAACTAAAGAACTGAATAAGCTTCTTGGATGAGAAGCGAAAGGTTTTCAAGGAAAACATCAAGAAAGTCCAGTTGCCTTTTGAAAAAAGCACCTTTGTGACAGAGAATAGAAAGGAAGAGAATACAGAAGAGAAGAGAATGCCAAATAGAATAGAAAATGAATAGAAGAGAAGAAAAGATAATATAAAAGAGAAGATAATGCTGAATAGAATGGAAAATTAATAGAAGAGAAGAGGAACAGGAGAGGAAGAGAAGATTGAAGAGAAGATAATACCAAATAGAATAGAAAATTAATAGAATAGAATAGAACAGAACAGAACAGAACAGAATAGAATAGAGGAGGAAGAGGAGAAGAGAAGAATTCTTGACAAAACTTTCACTTCCAAAATGGAGGAAATAATTTCCATCTCGCTGGGGTTTTGGAGCAATAATTCACACAACCCTTGTTTTTAATTCCACAGCAAGTGATTGTGCCCTCAAGTGGACAAATATATACAGTGTATAGGACCGAAGCCTGAAAAAGGCTGAATTTCCTTCTTACTTGAGTCTTATGTATCCCCCCTCCCCCCACATAAACACTCAGGACCTGAAAATCCCCTCACTTTTAAAAGAAAATCTGCTTTTCCTGAATTTTTCAATGCATTTTGTTAAAGGAACTCTAAAAAATCTCCCCAATTTTGGGGGCCAATCGTAAATAACCATATTGCAAAAAAAAAAAAAAAGGATCATTTCTTGATAGATGTTTAGAGTTTGGGGAACTAGTTAGGTTCCCCTTATTTTGGTCTTTGACAAAGTTATCTGTGCAAGAATTTAGAGCCGGCATTAGGGAAGTTTGCTGAAGGAAGGAAACCTGCTTTCATTTTCTTTAGTGCAGAAATCACACAACTAGAGTGAAAACTTAGATGGGATTTTAAGATTGATATTCAGCATAGGCAAATTAAGAAACGAGTGTGCTGGGATTCTAGGAATGTATTTTATTGTTGTTTTTCACAACTCTTAGGATGTGTGGACTTTAACTTCCAGCTTGCTGGCTGGGGAATTCTGGGAGTTGAAGTTCGTACATCTTAGAGTTGCTAAAGTTGAGAAACACCCCAATAAAGACTTTTGGAGAATCAGTCTACAATCTTACATCTGTCAGGCCTGCAGCCACCTTTTCTTTTGGATCTTTGGCCTGCCACACTTTCTATTCTTCTGCTATGCCTTTTCTATGGTGGGGAAATGGGAGGGGGGATTGTACGGAGTGAGATGCGATGTAGCCATAACAAAATCCTTTCTGGAAAGCCAAGGTCATCCTTTGTCTCTGCACCTGACAGGAACTGGATGGGTGGAAGATGCCAGCATGGCAGTGGGAGATTGGAGCATGGGATGGGCTTGTGGGTGGGTGGGGGCAGGATCCTGAACTTTCAACTGGGGGGGGAAACCGGGAAGCTTTCGGATTTGGGTTTTCTCAGATGTGCCAACATGGCTCTCTTCATAAATGGGAACTTTGAGGATTCCTTTGCCTCAGATTCTGATTTAATTTTGGATGCTATTTGGAACCATGACATTAACCCAAATCAGAACATCTTTGGCTGATCCAGCAAGAGAAATACACCCCCCCCCCCAATAGACTTAAAAACAACAACAACAACAACAGCTCAATTATTTTCCTTTTCCTTCACTTTCTGTGTTTTGGTTGGATACCCTAAACTGAATCCATGAAAGCTTGAAACGGAGGAGTAGCGGGGAGGGGGAGATGGTCCTCGTCTTCTGGCAAACGGCTCCATGAGAGTCTTCTTCGTTGGCAGGTCAACATGGAAACGGCTCGGTACTTCAAGTCGGACTTTGAGGAGAACGGGTCCATGGAGAACGTCTGCCTCTTCCTCAACTTGGCTAACGACCCCACGTGAGTCACAGCCTCTGGGTCCTGGGGAACAGGGTGATGGCAACCACAGCATGCCCAGACCCCGGAGGCTTGGAGGCTAGGATTAGATTAACAGAGTTGGAAGGGACCTTGGAGGTCACCTAGTCCAACCCCCCCTCCACCCAAACAGGAGACCATACACCATTTCTGACTGATGGCAGTCCAGTCTCTTCTTGAAAGCCTCCAGTGACATTGGGGTGGGGGATGCACTGTAGACCTCCCTCTCTATAGATAGATAGGCAGAGAATAGAACAGAATAAAGAATGAATGGAATGGAATGGAATGGAATGGAATGGAATAGAATAGAATAGAATAGAATAGAATAAGAATAAGAATAAGAATAAGAATGAATGGAATTGAATAGAATAGAATAGAATAGATTAAAGAATGAATGGAATGGAATGGAATAGAATAGAATAGATTAAAGAATGAATGGAATGGAATAGAATAGAATAAAGAATGAATGGAATGGAATGGAATAGAATAGAATAAAGAATGAATGGAATGGAATGGAATAGAATAGAATAAAGAATGAATGGATAGGACAGAACAAAATAGAATCACAGTTGGAAGGGACCCTACACAATTTCTGTCCAATGGCAGCCCAGTCTCTTCTAGAAAGCTTCCAGTGATGAAGCTCCCACAACTTCTGAAGAACAGTTGCAGGAATGGGGTGTGTCCTGCCTAATGAACAGAAGGACTAGGGGTGACATGATGGCAGTCTTCCAATATTTGAGGGGCTCAAGCTATTCTCCAAAGCACCTGAGGGTAGAACAAGAAGCAATGGGTGGAAACTAATGAAGGAGAGAAGCAACCTGGAACTAAGGAGGAATTTCCTGACAGTTGGAACAATTAATCAGTGGAACAGAAGTTGCCTCCAGAACTTGTGAATGCTCCATCACTGGAGGCTTTTAAGAATTGATTGGAGAGCCCTTTGTCTGAAGAGGTTTAGGGTTTCCTCCTTGAGTGGGGGGGGGCTGGACTAGAAGACCTCCGAGGTCCCTTCCCACTGTGGTATTCTCCTGCAGAATCGAGCGGATTATCACGCCCCGTCTGGCTCTGACCACTGCCGAGTTCTTGGCCTATCAGTGTGAGAAGCACGTCCTGGTGATCTTGACCGACATGAGTTCCTACGCCGAGGCCCTGCGGGAGGTCAGTGGGTCAGTGCTGGGCCAGAGTCTCCTGGACGGAGATGGGGTCAAGGGTCAGACCTGGCTCCCTCTCTGCCCCGTGAGATCTTCTCTCTTGGACTTCCCTCCACAGGTCTCCGCGGCCAGAGAAGAGGTGCCTGGACGACGGGGGTTTCCCGGCTACATGTACACCGACCTGGCCACCATCTACGAGCGGGCAGGACGGGTGGAGGGCAGGAATGGCTCCATCACGCAGATTCCCATCTTGACTATGCCCAACGATGGTGAGGAAGGGCAGCAAGAGGTCAAACTCTCGGCCAAGATAGCTGACCCCTGGGGTAGAAATCCATGGGGGGGTCTGGAGACGCCGTGCTGGGAGAGGGGAGGGGGGCCTCTGGGACCACAAAGGATGGAAAATGCAACTGGGAGTAGTCCTCGACGTACGACCACAATTGGCTCTCAAATTTCCATTGCTAAACAAGACAGTTGTGAGTTTTGTCCATGTTTACAAGCTTCTGCACCCGGGGCTCTAACTTACTATGGTCTGCCTTGAGGTTCTTTTGTTGAGAAAGGAAGATCGGTCATCAAAATTAAGAAGGAAAAACAAACAAAGCAAAAGTAAACTAATTGAACAATAAAATAATCAAGGCAAAAAAAAACCACAAAGAAAATACATCAATAGGACTAGTAAAATATATCTAAATCTATATCACATGGACACACACAAAAATCTATATCTCTATCATATCTATCTATCACCTCTCAGTCTATCTGCAGAGAAGAGCAACCAGGATGATGGGGGGGACTGGGGACTAAAACATACGATGAACGATTGCAGGAACTGGGCATGGCTAGTCCGGAGAAGAGAAGGGCCAGGGGAGACAGGAGAGCAGTCTTCCAATATTTGAGGGGCTGCCACTGAGAGGAGATAGGGGGTCCAGCTACTTTCCAAAGGACCCGAAAGCCAGACAAGGAAGAATGGATGGGAACTGATCAAAGAGAGATTCAACCTGGAAATAAGGAGAAATTTCCTGACAGTGAGAACTGATGGGACAGAAGTTGCCTTCAGAAGTTGTGGGAGCTTCATCACTGGAAGCTTTCAAGAAGAGATGGACAGCCATCTGTCAGAAATGGCAAGGGTCTCCTGCTTGGGTGGAGGGTTGGACTGGATGACCCACAAGGATAGATAGATAGATAGATAGATAGATAGATAGATAGATAGATAGATAGATAGATAGATAGATAGATAGATGATAGATAGATAGATGATAGATAGATAGATAGATAGATAGATAGATAGATGATAGATAGATAGATAGATAGATGATAGATAGATAGATAGATAGATAGATAGATGATAGATAGATAGATGATAGATAGATAGATAGATAGATAGATGATAGATAGATAGATAGATAGATAGATAGATAGATAGATAGATAGATGATAGATAGATAGATGATAGATAGATAGATAGATAGATGATAGATAGATAGATAGATAGATAGATAGATAGATGATAGATAGATAGATAGATAGATAGATAGATAGATAGATAGATAGATAGATAGATGTATCAAGTGCACCCCCTCCTCCAACCACAAGGCCGATGCTTTTTAACTTGAACACCAAACAATCCTGGCCTCTTTGGATGGAGAGAATTCCTCGTGCTCCATCATTCGGTGTCGCCCCAGACAGAGGGCTCCCCAAGAATCCTCCTGCGTCCCAACCCTGCAAATGATGTTGAGGGATGCTCTCCTGGGGAACAGACCAACCCACCAACCCACCGAGAGGGCTGGGACTCTGCTGTCTCCTGGCCTCTTTCTCCTCCAGATGCCTTCAAGCACAACCTATCTAGGTGCTCTAATCTGGACCTCTGCACTCCAGTCCAAAGTCGTGATGGGATATGGGAATGGGGAAGCAGGCCATAAGACACCGGTCCCAGTTCCTCCTCAGTGCCCCACAGGTTCTCCTAATTCTCAAGGGACTCTGAAACCAGAGAGGAACCTCTACAGCAGCTGGATGGATTATGAGTTGAGATGGTGATGGTTCTGAGGAGGAAGCCGAGGCAGGGGAGATTCCAGAGAGAGACTTTCGTTTGTGGATCTGAGGTCTCTTGACTCTGCTGGGTTCAAGGTTGTGGTGGGTGGAAAAGTCATCAAGGAGGGGACCCGAAGGCAGGAGAAGAAGCAACGGGTGGAGAGAAGCAACCTAAAAGGAAGGAGGCAGTAAGAACAATTATTCAATGGAAGAGCTTGCCTTCAGATGTTGGAGGCTTTCAAGAAGAGAAGGCATTTCTCTGCAATGGTAAGGGGTTTCCTGCCTGAGCAGGGGGCTGGACTAGAAGACCTCCAAGGCCCCTTCCAACTCTGTCATTCTGACCCTGCTCATGGCTAGTGGCATCATCTTGTGTCTCCTTGCAGATATCACCCATCCCATTCCGGATTTGACCGGCTTCATAACGGAAGGGCAAATTTATGTGGACCGACAGCTTCACAATAGGCAGGTAAATGGTCTTGCTCTTCCTCCTCCCGTCCTTGCGGGTGCATCAGAGATTCTGGAAAGTCCAGAGGTCCTCCTGCTCCATCACCACCTCCTGGGACCAGCAGGAGACAAGGCACCATGGGGCCAGTTTCATCCCCTCCAGGAACCATCAGATTCACAGAGCAGACCTTTCTAAATTTAATTATATATATATATAATTCTTGGGCCTCCTTCCTTCTTCTGTTTTCTGCACAACAACTCAGTGAGGTGAGTTTGGACTGAAAGAGACAGAGAAGGACTGGCCAAAAGAAACCCAACCAGATTTCATGCCTAAGGAGAGACTAGAACTCACCGTCTCCTAGTGATTGACCTAAAGTCACCCAGCCCGTTTTCAGGCTTAAGGCAGGACTAGAACTCACCATCTCCTGGTGATTGGTCCAATGTGCCCTAACCAGTTTCCATGTCAACGAGAGACTAGAACTCATTGTCTCCTGGTTTCTAGCCTGGTGCCTTCAAACCTTCTACCAGGAATTCAACTCATGGATTGTTGTGCTTTAGATCCTAAGTAGAGGCAGGTCTCTCTCTCTCTCTCTCTCTCTGGGTAGACTGAGGATATATCTGCTGAAAAAAACTCTGCATTGGCAACAGGAAGGGCATCTGGCCAGTAAGCACCCAGCTCCACTCAGTTGCCCACATTCCACCCCGTAAGGGATTATGGGGCCATTAAAAGAGGGTGAGGTTGTGCTTTGGATGACTATATAAAGAGTTTTAGGAGCTCTAAGGATCTTCTTCCCCTCCCCTCCCATTTGATCTAGGGATCTTAGCTCTCACCAAAACAGATTCCTCGTTGTTGTCCCTTTGTGACTTTGTGTTTTCTTGGGCCACAGATCTATCCTCCCATCAACGTGCTGCCCTCTCTCTCCCGTCTGATGAAATCAGCTATTGGAGAAGGCATGACCAGGAAGGACCACGGGGATGTTTCCAATCAATTGGTAAAAAAAAAACACGGGTCCGAAATGGTGTAAGGTCCCCTGCTTGGGCTGGGGGGGGGGGGGTTGGACTAGATGACCTGTAAGGTCCCTCCCAGCTCTGCTGTTCTCTTCTGCGTGACGCATGAAGCCACCCTTCCACTTTAAGGACCTCTGAATAAAATGCTGTATTATCTGAAGTTAGTAAGCATCTTGTCAGGGTTCCAAATAGCATCTAAAAGTAAACCAGAGTCCAAGGCAAAGTATTGCTCAAAATTACAATTGATGAAGAGAGCCATGTTGGCACATCTGGGAAAACCCGAATCTGAAGGCTTCCTCGTTTTCCCCACCCAGTTGAAAGTTCAAGATCTCGACCCCCCCACACACACACAAGTCCATCACATGTTTCCAATCTCCCACCGTCATGCTGGCAGTTCCACCCATCCAGTTCCAGTCAGGCGCAGAGGTTCAGAGACAAAGGATGACCTTGGCTTTCTAGAAAGGATTTTGTTATGGCTACATCGCATCTCACTCCGTACCATCCCCCCTCCCATTTTCCTACAATAGAAAATGCATAGCAGAAGAATAGAAAGTGTGGCAGGCCAGAGATCCAAAAGAAAAAATGCAGGCCTGACACATCTGAGGTGCCCTAGATGGGGTGGGAGGGTCGGGGGGGGGAGGCAGACCCTGGGAGGGGAGGGGGCCACGCTCCCCCTGAAACAGAGCAGGGGGAGACTCTTCCTTCTCAAGCTGGTTCGGAAAATGAGCAGATTCTCTGGATTGGAAGTGCTAAAAGCTCAAACTAAGAGAACAGAGGTAGTCCTTGACTTATGAAAGTTCATTTAGGAACTATTCAAAGTTACAACTGAGGAAAGTTGACTTACAGCCATTTTTCACACTTACGACCATTGCAGCATTCCCACAGTCACAAGATAAAAATAAAATAAAATTCAGATACTTGGCAACTGGTTCGTATTTATTTAATTTTTTAAAACAAAGGGTTTTTTTTGTTAGATAATTAAAAATTATTTTATGAACAAAGTGCTGTCCCGATTTCCCCTTTAACATTTTCATATATTTATAATTCATTTTATATTATTTCCATTATTTCCAATTTTAGCCGTATTACTTTTCTTCTCATATTTTCCAGCTTTTAATTTTTATTATATACACAAACAACGTCATTTTTTCTTCCCTTTAGAGATAAACTAAATTTATCATTTCCTGGTTCCTATTTATGACGGTCGCAGTGTCCCGGGGTTATGTGATCCCCTTTTGTGACAGTCTGACAAGCAGAGTCAAAAGGGACAAGCCCGAGTCACTTAACAATCTAGGCTTAACAACAGCCTAGGCAGAGGGTTGGACTAGAAGACCTCCAAGGTCCCTTCCAACTCTGCTATTGTATTGTATTGTATTGTACTGTATGTAAACAACGCATGACCCACTTAAGAACTGTAGGGAATTCACTTTACAACGATGGCAAGAAAGGTTGTGAAATGGGGCAAAGCCGGCTCAACAAGCTCTCCCTTAGCAACCGAAATGTTGAGCTCAATTTAAGTCAAGGACCACCTATACCAGGGGTGTCCAAACTTGGCAACTTTAAGACTTGTGGACTTCAACTCCCAGAATTCCCCAGCCAGCAGCTGGCTGGGGAATTCTGGGAGTTGAAGTCCACAAGTCTTAAAGTTGCCAAGTTTGGACACCCCTGACCTATACCATACAAGGTTAGCATTACCTAACCGAGATAATTTTGGGGGTACATCTGGAAGACAGACAGACACACACACATCTGTCCAGAGGGGCTGCTGTCTGCCCCCCCCCCCGGTTTCTTGATGTGACCCAGGTGAAGATTCCGCGTGACTCTCTTGCTTTGCGCCCAGTATGCGTGTTACGCCATCGGCAAAGATGTGCAGGCCATGAAAGCTGTGGTGGGAGAAGAAGCCCTCTCGGCTGACGACCTCCTCTACTTGGAGTTCCTGCAGAAGTTTGAGAAGCAGTTCATTGCTCAAGGTATGGGGGAGAAAGCCATGGACAAGGGCCCCCAAAAAGTGCCTTGCCCCCCCCCCCAAGAGACAACTGGATCTTCTGGTTTTCCTCTGAAGGTGCTTTGCTCCTCATCGTCCAAGAAGCTTCTTCAGCTCTTCAGAAGCTTCTTCCCATCCTTGCTTAGAACTTACCCACCTTCTTCTCTGATGCGTGGATGAGGTCGGGTAACCTATTTGGGGTGGAATGGGTGGAGGAAGTCCGAGTAAAATATTTCCTCCCCTTTGCTATTTTTACTCGATTAACTCACGTTTCAGCGTGACTGTCATTTCTCTGGCGGAAGCACTGGTTCCCAGTCCATTGTGGAGTCTGTTAATGTTGTAAGGAAAGAGAGAGACAGCATAAGGCAGGGGTGTCCAAACTTGAGAACTTTAAGGCTTGTGGACTTCAACTCCCAGAATTCCCTAGCCAGCTGGCTGGGGAATTCTGGGAGTTGAAGTCCACAAGTCTTAAAGTTCCCAAGTTTGGACACCCCTGGCATAAGGAATAAAATACATTTTATGATCCCTGGTGGCCCAGTGGTGAGACTGCAGCATTGCAGGCTGACTCTGCCAACTGCCAGGTGTTCAATCCTGACCGGCTCAAGATTAGCTCAGCCTTCCGTCCTTCCGAGGTCAGTAAAATGAGGACCCAGATGGTTGGGGGCAAGAGGCTGACTCTGTAAACCACCTTAGAGAGGGCTAGAAAGCATTGTGAAGTGGTATAAAAATCTAAGGGCAATACTAGTGCTATTTTGATATAAAACTTTGCGCACTTTGTAATGTGTTTGTGGCCGGCTTCTCCCAGGCGCCTATGAAAACAGGACCATCTTCGAGTCCCTGGACATAGGATGGCAGTTGCTCCGTATCTTCCCCAAAGAACTGCTGAAAAGGATCCCAGAAAGCATCTTGGCTGAATATTACCCCCGGGAGGCCAAAGGGAATCCAGGCTCCGACACAGCCCTCTGAACCCCAGACTGTCCGAACCCCGCTTCAGGAGAGAGCTGGGCTCAAACGTGCTCGGCAGATGGGGAGAAGACCCCTCTCGGGATACAAAGCCCGTTTCTTGCGTTGGAATCCAATCCAAACTCCATTTTGCAAAGGTCCCTGAGTCCCATATCTCATTTCCTGCTTGGCAGCTGTCCAAAAAGACCACCCACTCGCTTTTCAGGCTGCGCAACAATTGGGGACACACACAGTGTCCCACTCCAAATAAAAACAAACAAACTTCTGAGAACTTCTTCTAGTCTCTGTCATTAGACTTCCTTTCCTTCCCACACTCTCACTCACAGGCTTGGCAAACTACAAAGCTTTTAAACCGGTGGGAACTTAGAGCCGGTTTAATGTCAGGCTTCCAAGTAATATATATCCAGGGGTGAACTCCAGCAGGTTCTAACGGGTTCTGGAGAACTGGTAGCAGAAACTTTGAGCAGTTTGGACAGTCTGCCCAAGGAAAGGCCCTTAGCTGACCCCATTCAGTTGGGAGTGTCAAACCTTATCACTATTCAACTTGCCAATGACCTGGAGGGAGGAGGGGAGGGAGGGAGGGAGGGAGGGGTGGCATGGAGTGCTGAGAATTTGTGCACGGATCGGATGGGGAGAGCCTGGAAACCATCAAGGTCACGACTGCAGGTGCTAGAGAAGATGGACTGTTCCCATAACAAAAGGGTGTCTCATAATTGGACCGTGTAATCACTCGGGGGTGGGGAGAAAGGGAAAACAAGTGTTTACCTAGGCAAGCATTCGCACGGGAAAACCAGAGCTGGTTTTGACTCTTCAGTCCCAAAATGGGGTATCCAGTAAAGTTTTGGGGATTCAAAGCTCCCGAGGGTGTTTCCTTGTTTTGGGTGGGATAGTTGACACAGAGGACATCAAACCACGCAACCACACAAGAGTGATGCTGCTCAGCCTTGTGACGGGCTGCTGGGGGGAGGAGGGTTTCACTTCTGCTAAGCATGTGGGGTGAAGGCAAGATCATTCCAGCATGTGACCTTCTCGGGAGGAAGAGCCCAGCTTCACTTTTGTTGGATGAGGGAGAAGGACAGCGAGAGAGAGAGAGAGAGAAAGCGGCGGAGACACTCCAGCAGAAAAGGCAAAGAGGGATCTGGGGGTTTCTGCCCCATGGAATGTCCTGAGGCTGATTTCGCCCCATTTAGAGGTAAGGGGGGGCTGCGCTGGAAGGGCAAAACATCTTTAGAAGGAAGGGACAATTGCAGATAAACCTCAGCTTAGGGCCACAACATTTCTGTTGCTAAGCAAGACAGTTATTGAGTTTTGCCCCTTTTTACGACCTTCCTTGCCACCGTTGTTAAGTGAACCCCTGCAGTTGGTTAAGCTAGTGACACAGTTAGTTGTGAATCTGGCTTCTCTCTTGGCTCATGAGAAGGTCGCAAAGGGGGATCACATGAGCCGGGGACACGGCGGCCGTCATAAATAGGAACCGGCCCACTCAATTTTGATCACATGGCCATGGGGAATGCTGCAGCGGTCATAAGTGTGAAAGCCACTTTCTCCAATGCTGTTCTGACTTTTGATCGGTCACTAAATGGACGGTTGTAAGTGGAGGATTGCCTGTGTAGAATAAGAGAGGCCTTCACGCTGCCATCAAGGCTATAAGGGAATACCGAATCATGGAGTTGGAATGGGACCTTGGAGGTCTTCTAGTCCAACCCCCTGCTCAGGCAGGGAAGCCTATAAGTACCATTCTGGACAGGTGGCTCTCCAGCTTCTTCATAAAAACCTCCACTGATGGACAGATTTGGCTCATTATTTAATCCTTTCCCATTAAAGTCATCCAGCTTCTCTTTTAGCTCAATCTAGAAGCAGATAATTGTTTCATTTGTTTACCAGTCAGAAGGAGACTTTCATGCTCATCTGCTTTCTAAAGGGAAGGAAGTTGCTGACATTTGATGACGATGGGTGTGTATCTACTGGAGGGACGGGGACCTTTATGTGGGGTGTGGGCTCTTCCCCTTGCACTCTCGCTCGTCTCCAACACGGAAGAGGAAGTCGCTCCCAGAAGGAGGGCCCGGAGGACGGAAAGATTGCCGTCCCAAGAGAAGAAAAGATACGAAACACGACAGCAAAGGGAAGAGAATCTTTGGAGCTCAGGGCTGAACTGTGAACGGGAGAGAGGGGGGTCTCTGGTCCTTTCTGAACTCGGTGGTTTTCTTGCAGGCGTTTCAGGACCCAACTAGGGAACATCATCAGTGCTAGGAGGGAGTGGGCGGGAGAGGAGGAGGGTGGGGAGGAAGAAGGAGGAGGAGGAGGAGGAAGACTGTGGGGTTCTTGGTGCTCTCGGAGTTCAGTGGGTTATTTGCAGACACTTCATGACCAAGCTAGGTAATATCATCAGTGCTAGAGGAGGGGGGGAGAAGAAGAAGAAGAAGAAGAGGAGGAGGAGGAGCTGGGGACGAGGAAGAAGTAAAGGACTGGGGGGGGGGGGTGCTTGGTGCTCTCTGAGCTTGGTGGTTTTTTTGCAGACATTTCATGACCCAACTAGGTAATGTCATCAATGCCAGGAGGGAGTGTGGCTTGCCCTCATTTTATATATCAGTGCCTTGCCCTGTCCGTTTTAGCGGGAGTTGCCTTGGTGGTCCCTTGAATCAAGCAGTAGATAAAATGAGAGCTAAAATGAGACCCACCCACCCCTTCTACGTAGCACAGATCACAAAACGAAGTAGCATCGTAACTCAAGGACTACCTGTTTCAAATCAGCCGTTTTACCCCCCGGAAAGGGAAATGCTATTCCTAAATCAGCAAGCGCTTCTCCTCCTCCCAGGTTGATCTCCCAGGGCCAGGCTCCCACTGATCTCAGTTGGGCTTGTGCAGGAGAACTTCCCATACAATTCCTTCCTTCCCAATCAGTGATGGGATTCACATTTACTACGGGTTCTGTGGGTGTGGCTAGGGGGGGCGTGGCAGGGGAAGGATACTGCAAAATCCCCATTCCCTCCCCATCAGCTGGGACTCGGGAGGCAGAGAATAGATGGGGGCGGGGCCAGCCAGAGGTGGTAATTGCCGTTTCTCCAAACTACTCACAATTTCCGCTACTGATTCTCCAGAACCGGCCAGAATCTGCTGAATCCCCCCTCTGCTCCCAATGTGTGTCTCCTTGCACAAACACACCCATACACTCTGCTTGAAGGAGACCTGGACTTCAGGTGTGAGCATTCGAACTGGTCCCCACATTACAAAAAAGATGTTGAGACTTTGGAAAAAGGGCAGAGAAGAGCAACTAGGATGATCAAAGGCCGGGAAACTAAAACATACGACGGACGGTTGCAGAATTGAGTTTGGCCAGTCTAAAGAAAAGAAGGACTAGAGGGGACATGAGAGCAGCCTTCCAGTTTTTGAGGGGCTGCCCCAAAGAAGAGGGGATCAAGCTATTCTCCAAAGCACCTGAAGGCAGGACAGGAAAGAATGGAGGGAAACTAAACAAGCAACCTGGAATTAAGGAGAAACTTCCTGACAGTGGGGACAATTAACCAGTGGAACTCCTTGCCACCAGAGGTTGTGGGTGCTGCTTCATCACTGGAGGTTTTTAAAGAAAAAAAATGGAAAGCCGTTTGTCTGAAATGTTACAGGGTCTCCTATTGAGCAGGGGGTTGGACTAGAAGACCTCCAAGGTCCCTTCCAGCTGTATACTGACTAAACTTTCTTTATATATATATATTTTCCCACCGCAGTCATTTGGGAATCGGAGAGCGATTCAAATTCGGAGGAAGATGGAGATGAGCAGGTAGGTGATCTCCTGCAGCACCCACTCCACTTCCATCTTCAGAAGAGGCCACATCACACAGAATCTCACGATCTAATCTGGCTAATAATTCAAATCAACCCCTCCCTCACTTTCACTCCTCTAGACTAGGGGGTCTCCCAACTTGGCAACTTGATGACTTGTGGATCTCAACTCCCAGAATTTAAAAAAGAGGTTTGTGTTTTAAAAACCCAACGGAGAGCAGACAAATGTGAAGCTTGGTTCATTTTTTGCAGGAGACGGATCCTTCCCAGGAAGCCAAAGAAAAAATCGCAGAAATTGAGCAAGGTGCGTCTCCTGCGAAGAGATGTGGAGTGGGGGGGGGAACTTACCTTTTCTGCTCCTCTAAGGGGAAGGACGCACAAGGCTCTCGGTTCGGGTTCTGGGGTTGGAAGAAGGAAAATCTGTGGGTCCGGGGGGGGGGGAGAAATGGGCCGCTCAAAAGAAGTGGGTCATTTCTCCCCATCTAGAAATGGAGGCCCACAATTGATAGGAAGTTGGGAAGGTCTCATTTAATGAAAAGAAAGACTAACGGGGAGCAGATAGCAGGGCTTCAATATTTGAGGGGCTGCAGTGGGGAAAGTCCATTTTTTAAACTACTGGTTCTGATGGGCCTGGCAGGGGAAGGATACTGCAAAATCCCCATTCCCACCCCACTGTGGGACCAGCCAGAGGTGGCATTTGCCGGTTCTGTGAACTACTCAAAATTTCCGCTATCGGTTCTCCAGAACCTGTCAGAACCTGCTGAATTTTACCCCTGAGGGGCTGCCCCAAAGAAGAGGGAGGGGGTCAAGCTATTCTCCAAAGCCGCTGAAGAAGGAGAAGAAGTGATGGATGGAAACTAATCAAGGGGAGAAGCAACCTGGAACTAAGGAGGAACTTCCTAACAATTAGCCAGTGGAACAGCTTGCCACCAGAGGTTTTGGGTGCTCCATCACTGAAGGCTTTTAAGAAGAGATTGGACAGCCATGTGTCTGGAATAGTAGAGGGTCTCTTGCCTGAGCTGGAGGTTGGACTAGAAGACCTCCAAGGTCCCTTCCAGCTCTGTCGTTCTGAAGTGAAAGGAAGAAGAATAAACCTTGATTTTTCAAGGAATCCTGGACATGCGGCTTAGTTTAGAAGAACATCTGATGGCAGTGACCAGGGGGGCCTTTTACCAGGTTCGCCTGTACGTCAGTTGCGCCACTTCCTGGATCGGGATGCTCTGTGCACAGTAACTCATGCCCTTGTCCTTTCTCGCCTGGACTACTGCAACGCTCTCTAAATGGGGCTGCCCTTGAAGAGCACCCTGAGGTTCTGCTGGTCCAGAATGCGGCCGCGAGGGTTGTCATTCCTAGATGCTCCCATGTTACACCCCTTTTAGGCGGCCTGCACTGGTTGCCGGTTGTCTTCCGGGTACGATTCAAGGTGTTAATTATGACCTTTAAAGCGCTCCATGGCTTAGGCCCAGGGTACCTGCGAGACCACCTACTGCCACCAGTAGCCTCCCACTGTCCAGTACGATCCCACAGAGTTGGCCTCCTCAGGGTGCCGTTGGCCAGGCAGTGTCGGCTGGGGACCCCCAGGGGGAGAGCTTTCTCTGTGGGAGCCCTTTCCCTCTGGAATGCAGCATAGAAGTCTAAGAAACCTCAACCTTGGAGTTAAGAGGTTCTGGGTTTTAGGTGACCACCTAACATCCGGCAGTCCAGATAAGGCCACCCAAATGCCCCCCTTTGGCCATGGAGTACTTCAAAATGCCTCCTTTGAAACGGCCTAAATGTATGACTTTCTCAGGAGGCTTCCTACAGGCCCTTCGCTAAAGAGATGCAAGCGTGGCATGAAAACTGGCAGGGCTTCGTCTGCCCCGTCAGAGCCATCCTCCTGGCATTTGGGCCCAACTTCTGTGGGCACTCCTGGGGAGGGTTTTGGGGGGGGTCCTTGCTCTGACCCCCTTGTCCCACTCTTTCCGTCCCCAGCGTCTCAAGCCCTCTTGGCCGAGTTGTCCAGCATGGAAGCTGAGTATGAGATTGAGAAGAGCTGCCGCACACAGGCCGAGGCCTTCGCCATTCAGGTGAGGAGGGGTCCCCCCTCCCTCCCCCCCTCTGCCCGAGGACCGGGTGGGGCCTTCTCCCCAGAGGCCCCTCCGCCCTGCCCTCTCCTCTTGACCCCCACAGGTCAGCCGGGAGAACAAGAAGCTGAAGCGCATCAGCCTGGCACTGCTGCCCAAGCTGGGTCTCCACCAGGAAGAGTTGGCCTTCCTGAGCAGCGGAGAAGAGGCCGCTCCGGACTCTGGCCTGGATCCTATGGGCAGCAGCCTTCAGCAGGTCAAAGGTGAGCCAGGGAGCCCTCCCCCCCTCTCTTCTGCCCAGGCCCCTCCCTCCCATGCTCGGGGCACAGTGGGCGGATGCAATCCTACAATCTCAGGGGGCACTTGGGTGGCACCGAAGGTCATCCTGCTTTCTTCTCGGGGAATCGGGATTTGGGGAACCCCCCCCCCCGAAGCAGGAAGAGGGGGGGCGGAATTCACAGAACATGCTGGGCCAAATGGAGATTGGCCTCAGAGAAAGAAGGGAGGGAGGGAGGAGAGAGAAAAGGAAGGAAGGAAAAGATAGACAGAAGGAAGGAATAGAAAAGGGAGGGAGGCAGGAAGGAGCACCCCCTCCCGACCTTTGGAGGAACCAAGCAGAAAAAGAAGGGAACGTTGCAGAGAGAGAGGGGAGGAGCAGTGCAGCCAGAGAGGAATAGAGGGGAGGGGAGAGGAGTATACAGATCTAGAAATAAAAGGTAAAAGAAGGTAAACTGAATAATAGCCTTAGGACCACCACAACCATCCCCTCCTTCCTTCTTCTCACTCCTTCCTTTTTTCTTCCTCCTTTCCCTCTTCCCTTCCTCCCTTCAACCCTTCCTTTTTCTCTTTCCTTTTCTTTTTTCTTCATAGCTTTCTTCCTTCTTTTCTTCTTTCCTTCTTTCTTCCCTTACTCTCCCTTCCTTCTTTCTCCTCTCTTCTTTCTACCTTTCCTTTTCTCTTCCTCCCTCCCTCCCTTCCTTTTTATCTTTTTCTTTTTTTCTTCCTTTCTTCCTGCTTTCCTCCCTGCCTCTCCCTTGCTCCTTTCTTTCTACCTTTCCTTTTCTCTTCCTCCCTCCCTTCCTTTTTATCTCTCCTTTTCTTTTTCTTCCTCCCTCCCTCCCTTCCTTCTTATTTCTCCTTTTCTTTTTTCTTCCTAGCTTTCTTCTTTCTTTTCATCTTTCCTTCTTTCCTCCCTCCCTCTCCCTTCCTTCTTTCTCCTCTCTTCTTTCTACTTTTCCTTTTCTCTCCCATCCTCCTTTCCTTCCTTGATGTGGTGTTTTTCTTACCAATCCAAACGAACCCTCTCCCCATTCTTTTTTAAAAAAGAAGCTTTATCCTTCAAAACGGGAAGGGATGCGCTGCAAAAGGAGGCCCACCAGCCTCGCCCCCTCTTGGCCTGCAAGAGAGACCCCCCTGAGGGGTTGGCCCTCCTGGGGGCCAGATGTTTCTAAAGATAACTTGGCCCCCTTTTCCTCCAGACCTTCAGCTCAGGGTTTCATGGCTGCTGGAGGAGAAGAAGGAATTGACGGCTCAAGTGAAGGAGCTCCAGCACCAGGTATGGATTATGGACCCTACACCCGTCTTTTCTCATCTTCGGGCCCTTTAAGATGGGGAGACTGCAACTGGCTGGGGAATTCTGGGAGTTGAAGTCCACCCCATCTTAAAGGGCCGGAGGTTGAGTAACGCTGGCCTAGAGGTTGATGGGGGGAAGACGGAGGGAAAGATGTGGAAGCCCAAGGAGACCAAGAGGGCCATCTCAGGGCACCTCTCCTCCGAAGCAAAGCAGGCTTGGTTCAAGGCCCTGGACCCTTGGCCCCATTGGCTCCTCAAGCAGGTCTGGCCCTGGTGGGGAAGGCGGCCATTTCCTTCTGGTTGAGGCAGCCTCGTTTTTAATATATATATATATATATAATTTATTAACATTCTGAAGGTTTTCTAAGTGGAAAACTATGAAAAGAGGATCACTTTTCTTTTTCTCTCTTCTTTCTTTCCTTCCTTCCTTCCTTCCTTCCTTTCTTTCTTCCTTCCTTCCTTCCTTCCTTTCTTTCTTTCTTTCTTTCTGAACAAAGCTGGAGGAGGAGCGTGCTGAGAAGCAGTCTCTGAAAGCTTTGAAGGAATACAACCAGACAATGTTGAAGAGGGTCAAACGCGGTGAGTGTGGAGCTCAACTTTCTACCTATTTATCCGCTACTTAAATGGGGTCTCCTTGGTGGCTGTTGGGGAGAGAAGAGTATTGATAAAGGCTGATCCAGATAGGATTCCTTTTCCGTGGGAAGTGATGGGTGAAAACCACAGGGGAAAATTCACAAAACACCTGTTTATTTAAGAGAGGGTCTCTTGTAAAACTCCAAAGGTTCGACTGAATAGCTAATGGAAATCTGGCGTACCTCTCTGAACCGGTAGTAATGGCAGCCTGGCCATGCCCATGAACCAGTGTGTGTGTGTGTGTGTGAGTGAGTGAGAGAGAGAGACAGAGACAGAGAGACAGAGACAGAGATATACAGAGAGGGGTGGGGGAGAGAGAGAGGCAGGAAGGACAGCTAACCCTGACACAAGACCTGGCTTCAGAAGACGCTTTGAAACAGCACAGTAATCTAGGGCTGGAAGGGATCTCCAACCCCCTGCCCCAACAGGAAACCTTATATCATCTGGATTATTTGGGTGCCTCTAACAGAGAGGAAAATTGCCAGAAAGGAGAAGGAGTTTACTACGACAAGGCTACTGTGCAGAGGAAGGCCGAGATAGTCCTTGACCTATGACTACAATTGAGCCCAAAATTTTGGTTGCTAAGCAAGAGCATTGTTAAGTGAGCTTCACCACATTTTCACCACCTAACAGTCATGTGCAAGCTAGGGAATAACCTCTGGAGGCATGTGCAATGTTCTAATGTACAGAAGTTATAGTTAAATGTGTGTCACATTTTCCTAGTCACACGACCCACCAGCTACGCCCAACCAGTCACACGACCAACCAGTTACATGACCATGAAGCCACGCCCACCCAGTCACATGACCATCAAGTCACACCCACCAAAAAATCCACGCCCACAAAACTGGTAGTAAAAAAAATTGAAACCTACCCCTGGGTGGGATCTGACCCAGGTGACCCCAGAGCCCATGCATTTGCCTTCTCTAACCCTCCCAGCGTCCCGTTTGGTGACCGAGGAGTACAGTCGGATATCGCTGCAGCTGGATCTGGAGGAGAAACTGAGGCAGCAAGCAGAAATCTTCGCCCATCAGGTGGGATGCCAGTTCCGCTTCCTCTTTTTTTAGGCTCTGGGAGAGGCATTTGTGGGGTTTAACTCTCAAGGGCATCAGGAAGACCCTCCCCGACAAGCAGTTTCGAGACAGAGAGGGAATCCTCACCCTGGTTTCCTCCCTCCGTAGATGCTGGTGAAGCAAAAGGAGGCCAACCGGCAGAGCCTGATCCTCCTGGAGGGCGTTGGAGCCGATGCGCAGCTTCTTCTGGCCCTGCAGGAAGTGGCCAAGATGACCAAGGAGTCGGAGGAAGCCAAGGCGGAGCACCAGGCCAAAGTGAGCTCAGGGACATCGGCTCTCTCCCTTGCCTTGTACCAGGAGGGGAAGGAAGCCCTGTAGAGAAGGGGCCACCACCGCGAAGGCCCTTGTTCTCGTGGTCCTACCAACCAGACGGGCATCCTTCCCAATCAATGGGACCCATAAGATGCCCAGCCTTCCTGGTGGAGCTTCTTCCCAAGGATTCAGCCGCCGGCCCTTTGACTTTTCCAGGTGAAGGATCTGCAGGCCCAGTTGGTGGGACGGCCGCTGCCAGAGGAGCTGGCCACGTTGCAGGCCACATTGGCCACCGTGGAGGAAGGAAAGGCCCACCTGGAGGAGCGACTCCTCCGGGCAGAGGAGAAATGCGCCGCCCTGGAGCGCCAAGGTCAGAGGTTGGCTGGTCTTGCGCAGAGCGCAAAAAATTCTGGGGAAAGGAGGCGTGAAAGCGACGACCAGGCTGGGTTGCCCTCAGATGCCGAACCCCAAGCAGCCAATGAGGTCTCAGCCTCGCCCGTTGTGGGAACTCAGCCCCCTCCCAGCTTCCCGTTTGGGCTCTGTTGAGTAAGCTCTGTCTCCTTCCACCGTGGAGGAATCTCTCCCTCTGCCAGAGTCCCTGGGGCTCTCTGAGCTGGGGGGTTTTCTTGGAGACATTTCATTACCCAACTAGGTAACATCATCAGTGCAATAGTTGAGGAATGAAATGTCAATCAGAAAACCACCAAGCTCCGAGAGCATCAAGGACACCACAATTATTCCTCCTCCTCTTCCTCCTCCTCCTCCTCCTCCTCCTCCTCCTCCTCCTCCTCCTCCTCCTCCTCCTCCTCCTCCTCCCTTCTAGCACTGATGATGTTCTCTAGTCAGGTAATGAAACGTCTGCCAGAAAGTAACCCAGCTCAGAGAGCACCAAGGTCCCTACAGTTGTCCTCCTCCTCCTCCTCTCCACACACCCCATTCCCTTCTAGTACTGATGACGTTACCTAGTTGGGTAATGAAATGTGCGCAAGAAAACAACCAAGCTCAGGGAGCACCAAGGACCCCTCAATCCTCCTCCTCCTCCTCCTCCCTTCTAATACTGATGATATAACCCAGATGGGTAATGAAACGTCTGCCAGAAAACCACCAAGCTCAGCTAGCACCAAGGACACTGCAGTTGTCTCCTCCTCCTCCTCCTCTTCCTTTTCCTCCTCTTCCTCTTCTTCCTCCTCTCCACACACCCCACCTCCTTCTAGCCCTGATGATATAACCCAGTTGGGCAATGAAACGCCTGCCAAAAACCCACCGAGCTCCGAGAGCCCCAAGGAGCCCAGAGTTCAACCGTCAGCGAGACCCATTCCCCTCCGTCAGTATCCGAGGCCTGTAAGGCAGGACAGGCGCGCCCCAATAATAAATTTCTGCAGGGGAAGGAAGACCACCTCTTGTCACTCCTGATCCCATAGAAAGCAACGCCCATGAAGGACTTCCCTCCTAAACTCCGCCTTCTCTTGCAGTGAAAGCCCTGGAGGAGGGGGCTAAGGCCCTCCACACCCCAGAGGAGCATCCGGTGGTCCCGCTTCCCCCTCCACCCCCACCCCCTCTGCCACCCCCCACCTGGCCAGCAAAGACAGAGTGAGTATCTTCCCCCCCCCAACAATTGGCAGCCTTTTGTCCCTCTGTTCAGCCACGCTGGCAACCCTAGTGGGGGGGGGGTCCTTCCCATCTGGAAGGCAGCAGCTTTGGTGAAGTTGTTCAGGTAATCCTCGACTTACAACCATTCATTTAGTGGCCATTCAAAGCGACAACACAGGCAATGAAACACATGACTAACGTCCACTTTTCACACCTGCAGCCGTCGCAACGTCCCCGTAGTCATTTACTCCAAATCCAGACATTCAGCCACCGACTCCTATTTATGACAGTTCCCCAAAGTGACTGTGGCTAAGCGGTACGGTCCTTAAGTGAGTTTTGCTCAATTTTACGACCTTTCTGGCCACCGTTGTTAGTCACACGGTTGTTAAGTGAATCCAGCTTCCCCGTGGACTTTGTTTGTCAGAAGGCCACAAAAGGAGATCACGAGACCCCGGGACACTACGACTGTCGTAAACACGAGTCAGTTGCCAAGCATCCGAATTGGGATCAGGTGGCCACGGAGAGGCTACAACAGTGGGAAAACTGGTCATAAGTCACTTTTTCCGGGCTGTTGCATTTTCAAATGGTCACTAAATGAACGTCTGTAAATCGAGGACTACCTGTAGCTGCCGAGAGGATTTCCGAGTGGTGCCCCATCCATTCCTACAAGAAAGCAGCCCAATCCGCCACTTTGGGGCGCAGGTTGCCAGGAGAGCTTGGGGAAGCCGCGTGGGAGGAGGGGGAGGGGCTGCGGGGCAGGAAAGTAGGACCCCCAGCTGTGGGGGGGGCAACCTTTGAAAAAGCTTCACCTTCCTGCTTTGCCTGCCGTTTGCAGCCCCCTGATGGCCCTGCGGGAGAGGAGAGCAGCACAGCCTCCGGGGAAAAGGGGTAAGTGGGGGGGACCACTTTCACCTGAAACCCCCCCCACACCCACACCCACACACCTACGGGGGGTGGGTGGGGGGACAGGGCTGTTCACAACGTTTCTCCAAAGGGACTCGCCTTTTGCTCTCATAATGTGGAGGGAGGGAGAGAGGGAGGGAGGGAGGAAGGAAGGAGGAAGGAAGGAGGGAAGAAGGGGAGGAGGAAGAGGAAGGGAGGGAGGGAGGGAAGAAGGGGAGGAGGAAGAGGAAGGGAGGGAGGGAGGGAAGAAGGGGAGGAGGAAGAGGAGGGAGGAAGTTAGGAAGGAAGGGAGGAAGGGAGGGTAGGAGGGAGAGAGAGAGGAAGGAAGGAAGGAGGGAGGGTGGGAAAAAAGGAAGAAGGGAAGGAGGGAAGAAGGGGAGGAGGAAGAGAAGGGAGGGAGGAAGTTCGGAAGGAAGGGAGGGAGGGAGGGAGGGAGGGAGGGAGGGTAGGAGAGAGAGGAAGTAAGGAAGGAAGGAGGGGAAGAGGAAGGAAGGGAAGAAAAAGGAAGGGAGGAAAAAGGAAGGGAGGAAAAAGGAAGGGAGGAGAAGGGAAGGAAGGAAAGAAGGAAGGAGGGAACAAATGAAGAAGGAAGGAAGGAATTGGTGAATGTATGAAACTATGAACATGTTTTGAGACACTACTGGTAGTCCTTGACTTATGACCACAATTGAGCCCAAAATTTCTGTTGCTAAGCAAGACAGTTCTTAAGAGAGTTCAGCCTCATTTTGCAATTTTTCTTGCCACTGTTGTTAAGTGAATCGCTGCAATTGTTAACTGAAGGACACCGTTGTTAAGTGAATCCCCATCGACTTTGCTTGTCAGAAGGTCACACAAGGAAGTCACTAACCCCGGGACTCTGTGACCGTCATTAATACGAGTCAGCTGCCAAAGCATTTGAACTTTGATCACATGGTTGTGGGGTTGCTATGACGGTCGTAAGTGTGAAAAATTCCTTTTTTCAGTGCCGTTGTAACTTTGAACTTTCAACGGTCACTAAATGGACGGTTGTAAGCCGAGGAGTGCCTGCATATTAGGAAAGCCCAATGTACTAGGAAACCGGGGGTGGGCTGGGGTTGGGGGAATTGATCCCATCCTTGTGTCCAGGAGTTCGTTGCTCTGACGATGTGGCGGCCAGAGCCGTGGCGGAAATGATGGCCCGGATCCAGAGCGGAGTGGCTCTGCGCCCGGTGAGGAGGGGGCCCCAGTCCTCCCCCCAGGTAAGGCCAGGGAGGGGGCGGGGGGGCTGGAGGGGCAGCCGAGGGGGAAGCACCTGGGCTCGGCCAGGACAGGAAGTCCTCAACATGCGGCCACAACGGAGCCCAAAATTTAGATCGCTAAGCAAAACCTTCGCTAAGCGAGTTTCGCCCCCATTTCACAACCGTTGCTAAATGAATCACTGCAGTGGTTACGTAAGCGACACGGTTGTGAATCCGTCTTCCCCCTGGCGTTCGCTTGTCACCAAAGGGGATCACGGGACCCCCGGGATGTAAATGTGGGTCAGCCGCCAAGCATCCCGATATGGATCACGTGTCCAGTGCCGTCGTAACTTGAAACGGTCACTAAAGGAACTGTTGTAAGTCGGGAACTCCCATGCCCCCTTCGGCACCTGCAGCTGGGGGACTGGGAGCATTTCCACGGAGCCCCCCTTAGCCCGGTTTCCCTCCTCTTTTGTCCTCAGCCTCCGTCGGCTGCAGCCATCAAGCGCAGGAGTGCAGCCATGGAGCTGCAAGGCCTCCTGGTAAGCCTCGTTTGGGGGGGGGAGGGTGCACACAACCTCTTCGGGTAGTTCTCAACGTACAACAATTTGTTTAGTGACCGGCGTTCCAGTGCCACTGTGCGAAGTGGCGTAGGGCTGTTTTTCACACTTAACGACATTCCCAACATCCCCAGGGTCAGGTGATCCTTCCTTCCTTCCCTCCTTCATTCCCTCCCTCCCTTTTCCTTCCCTCTCTCCCTCCCTCCTTCCTTCCCTCCTCCCCTCTTTCCTTCCCTACCTCTCTCCTTCCTTCCTTCCTTTCCTTCCTTACTTCTTCATTCCCTCCCTCCCTTTTCCTTCCCTCCTTCCTTCCTCCCTCTCTCCATCCCTCCCCCTTCCTTCCTTCCATGCCATATTCTCCTTGGTCAAGGGGGGGGGTGTTTAGGGCACCACAGGACCCTTCACCACAGAGTCCGTTGAGTAAGCCTAGCAAGTGGAAAGGGGTCTCTCAAAATATAATTAGGAGAATCTAAAAGCCGTCCAACTCTTCTGCCAGCGTACATCATTATGGAAAGAGTGGCCAAAAGGCTTCCTCTCCATTATGGTGACCTTGGTTTCTGCCTCCAGCCCCAAACGGCTGCAAGAGCCGAGCCACAACAGGCTTTCAGGCCTAAGCCGGGACTAGAACTCACCGTCTCCTGGTGATGGCCCAAAGTCAAGTAGAAGACTTTCACGGCTAAGGCAGGACTTGAACTCCTGCTGATTAGCCCGGAGTCTCCTAACCAGTTTTCATAGCCAAGGTGAGACTAGAACTCCCAGTCTCCTGCTCATTGGCCCAAGGTTCACCCAGCCATTTCCCCACTCCTAAGGCAGGACTAGAACTCCCAGTCTCCGGGTTTCTAGCCTGGTGCCTTCCCTGCGAGACCAAACAGGGCCTCCACCAGGATCTGCCTGCCTCCACCTGTCCCCTGTTCCCATCCCCAGAGTACCCCGAGGAGGCCAGGGAGGCGCTCCAGCCGCCGTAAGGGCAGCCAGAGGAAGCTCCTGGGGGACAGCCAGCTGGAGAAGCTCCTGCAGAGACGGCGGCGTATAGTGGACCAGACCCCGGTCTTGCCAGAGCCCACTGCCCCACCTGCCGACGGGGGGCTCCTGCCTTCTGTCCCCGGGGCCAGGGACAAAGACCAGACAGCTTCAGCAGTGGGGGTCCCCAGGAACCCCCAGCCCAACCAGGCAAATGTCTCCAAGACCGGCAAAGATTTACCAGGTAAGAACCGCGTCAACTCCTAACGTTGCCCTAGTGAGAGAAGGGGGGAAGAGCACATTCCATGCATACTTTCGGCTAAGGTCGGATCTCAGATCACTGCAGCAGGCTTGGGAGGGGTGCACCTCATTGGGGAATGTGATTTATGACACAGACTGAGGGGAGGGAAAGAACAGGGGTAGAGTTCAGCTAGAACTCAAACAAAGCTCAGATCTGACTGCGAAAAGGCCTTGCCAAAATAAATGCTCCTAATAGATTACTTATTTTCTTTTGAAATTTGGCTTGAGACTCATGAATCAATTAGGACATTTTTTGGAAACCTGACACCGATCTTGGGCTACCCTTCTGGGCTGGATGCTACCTGCCCTTCGATTGGGGGTCTCTCATCCTGCAGAAGGCAGTTGTCCAATTTCCGGGTGCCCCTTTGATGAGAAAAGAGGTGCATGTGTGAATCCATCCATGGTGCAGTCACAGTGTTAAACATTTTGTGCCACTCCCTGCTCATTGCGGAACATTCAGGGTGAGGGTATTTCCTAGGGCTGGGGTGGGCCACGATGGCCACTTTAGAACTTGTGGACTTCCTGAGTCCACAGGTTCCAAAGTTGCCATTCTGACCCACCCCTCCTGGGGTGTCCGTAGAAGCACCTCCTTCTAATACACAACACCAATACACAACCGTTGTGGCTGCCATCTTGCCTTTTTTTTTACCCTTCCTCTGGCAGATGGGATGCCAACCATCTCAAACTCAGAGCAGCCTTTGTGGTTGTGTTGTGCCAGGCGACACCTGGACTATGGGCTCCAATGTTGGTCCCCATAATACGAAAAAGACTCTGGAAAGAGTGCAGAGAAGAGCCACAAAGAGGATTAGCGGCCTGGAGGAGGATAAAATACACATAGAACGGTTGCAGGAAATGGGTTTGGCCAGTCGAGAGAAAAGGACGACTGCAGGGACGTGATAGTAGTCTCCCAGTATTTGAGGGGCTTCCCCCAAAAAGAGGGGATCAATTTATTTTCCAAAGCCCCTGAAGGCAGGACAAGAAACAACAGATGGAAACTCACCAAGGAGAGAAGAAACCTGGAATTAAGGAGAAAATTCCTAAGAGGGAGGACAATTTAACAGATTAAGTGAGTTGGAAGGGACCTTGTAGGTCATCTAGTCCAACCCTCTGCCCAGGCAGCAGACCCTACACCATTTTTGACAAAGGGCAGCCCATTTAACCAGTGGAACAGCTTGCCACCTGAAGCAGTGGGTGCTCCATCAGTGTAGTAGTATAGTAGAGCGTCTCCTGCCTGAGAAGGGGGTTGGACTAGAAGACCTCTAAGGTCCCTTCCTTAGCCCTAGGATTCTGTGATTCCTGTCTGGTCTGCCATCATTCTTTTCCCTTCCTCCCTTAAGGTGAACTGGACGAGGCAACTGCCGAAACCCCCGTGTACCCCAGACTGAAGATGGCTGAGGTGGCCTGGCTTTGACCACGGGTGGCGTCCCTTCTGGTCAGCCAAAGGACCGGCTCCATCCAGCAGCTGGGCAGGGGTCTTCGTACTGCTAGGATCCCCTTCCCACCCCAGTTGCATTATTATGGGTAGAGTCCTCAGCTTATAAACCACTCGCTTACTGACCGTTGGAAGTTACAACAGCAATAAACATAGTGACTTAGAACTCGTCCTCGCACTTATGACTCCTGCAGCGTCCCTACATCACATGGTCCAAACTTGGCCGCTGGCTTGGATGGAAGATGGTTGCAGAGCCTCAGGGTTAGGGTTAGCAACGCTTAAGGACTCATGGCGGAAATGGTCCTAAAATCAGGCATCTCACTTAACCGCCTTGCTTAGCAACAGAAAGTCCAGGGCCAATGTTGGTCGTACCTCAAGGACGATCTCTTCAAGGGGCAGAACTGGGGGTTTGGCAGCTTCCGTCATTTCATCAGAATTCGCACTCAATGCCCTTCACCCGGACTTCGAAAGCGCCAAATGCTGCAGGTGGGGGAAGGTTCAAGGCTCACTTAATGGGATTGGAATCCAACTCCTCACGTCCCGGGGAGGCCACTCCCTGCCTTACGGACAGAAACGGGGACTTCTGCCCTGGCCTTGGATTGCTGACCTGGGAAGGCGGAAAGGGTCCCCCTCCTCCCTCTTCCTCCTCTTATTCCTCCTTTCTCTTCCTCCTCTTTTCTTCCTTCCCCTTCCCCTCTTCCTCCTTGTCCTTCTTCTTCCTCATTCCTCTTCCCCCTTTTTTCTTCTTCCCCCTCTTCTTCCCCTTCCTCTTATCCCCCCTCTTCCTCCTCTTCCCTCTTCCTCATTCCTCCTCCTTCTCCCCCTCCCACATCTTCCTCTTCCTCCCCTTTCCTTCTTCCCCTTCCCATCTTTCTCCTCCTCCTCCCTCCTTTCCCTCCTCCTCTTTCCCATTTCCCCTTTTTCTTCTTCTCCCCCTTCTTCTCCTTCCTCCTCTTCCTCCCCTCCCCCTTCTTCTTCCTCTTGCCTCTTCCTCCTCTTATTCCTTCTTCTTCCTCCTCCCATCTGTCTTCCTCTTTCTCCCCTTTTCTTTCTTCCCTTTCCCCTCTTCGTCCTCCTCTTCCTTCTTCGTCCTCCTCCTCTGCCTCCCTTCCCTTCTTCCCTCCTTCCTCCTCCTCTCACCCCCCCTCCCGCGCGAGAGCTCGTCCGTCCCGGGGGTTGAGCCAGGCCCGGTTGCCGGGCGACGCCTTGACCACGCTCCGCAGTTGCCGCGATGGTGGGTCGGAAGACGCCTCGCCCGGGCCGCCGCCGGCCCAGGACTCCCGGATCGCGCCGCGCGGCCACCTCCAGCTCCCTCGCCTTCACCGTCGTCTCCTTCAGGCCAGTGGAGGGGCGGGGCGGGAGGGGGGACCACGGCGCCCATCATCCCCTCCCCGCGCACCGCTTCCCCAGCGCCAGAACCTCCCGTGGCCAGCGCAGGCTACCTTCAGCACCGGGACAGCGCCCGCCGGGAGAATCTCCAGGGGGAGGAAGGCAGGGTCGCTCCTGGACTACACCCCCCGTCCTTTCCCTGTGTCTGGGGATGATGGTCACTGGGGTGGGCAGATCTCCTTCGGCCTCGGCTCGTCGCGGGGGCTTTAAGCCTCCAGTCTCCCAGGAAAGGATCCCACCAGGGAAACAGCCCAGCGGGAGGGGTGCTGGAGCGTCACAGATTGCACAACCCCACCCGCGAAAAGAGCTGGAAGGGACCTCCGAGGTCATCCAATCCACCCCTGCCTTTTGAACAATGGCCTTGATTTTATTCTGGTCAAAAGTTCTCTCCTTTAAGAAAGCGATGGGGAGGGGGAGGTCTGGAAGCCCCTTTTCCGACAACCCCCCCCCTGCGCCAACTCTTGCCTGGATATCAAAAGGGGGAGGGGTCATCGGGAAAGGTGCTTCTAGACCCCCTCCTGACTGAGCGCCCCCCCACCTGCCCAGAATCTCTACCCCCTCCCCCCTCCTCAATGTCCATCAGCTTCTCCCAAAAGAGAGGAGGGGGAGAGCTGGGGGGGGAACCCAACAGCCCCTCTGCCTTATGTTGTAGCAACGTCAAGCCCCACTCGTCAAGACAGACCGCCACTAAACAGAACCGGGATCTGCAATACGCCGCCAGCACCGGACAGACCCAATGGCTCCAGATCACCCTGCAGAAAGCGGAGACCCCCAACCAGGCAGATATTAATGTAAATCCCCCACCCCACTTTGGATACCTGGGGGGGGGGCTTTTCTCCTGCCAGGAATCTGCCCTCCCCCCAGTTCAGTGCCCCTCCTTTGCTCGGTTGGCGGGACCCCCTGAGAGGAGGGAGGGCAGGAGGCGTCTGAATTGGGGATAGACTTTTATATGGGTGGTCCTCGACTTACGAGTTCCTTTAGTGGCCATTCAAAGTTACAATGGCACTAGAAAAAGGGACAGGGTGGCTTTCCAGAGTTACGACCGTTGTAGGATTCCCACAGTCAGGCGATCAAAATTCAGACGCTTGGCAAGTGGTTCACATTTATGACGGTCCTGGGGTCACGTGATCCCTCTTTGCGACCGTCTTCTGACCAGCAAAGTCAACGGGGAAGCCAGATTCACTTAACAACCAGGTGACTAGCTTATCAACCATAGTGATTCACTTAACAACAATGGGAAGAAAAGTCGTAAAACGGGGCAAAAAAAATTCACTTAACAATTGAAATTTTGGGCTGCGTTGCGTCCTAAGTCGAGGACTACCTCTATACAGTGGGCCCTCGGTACTTACTCAGCGTTAATTGCTTCCAGGAGGCGCGATGAGTACCAAAAACGATGAGTAGGGAAGGGGGGAATAATGTGGTACTAACAAGGCAGCCGACACCAACAACTTTTTCCTTCTCCTGGTGTGTTGTGTTGGTTGCAGTGTAGGTTTGCCCCCTTGCGTTGCTCGTAGAAATAACCAAGTCAGGATACAAATAAATACATACATGTAAAACATAGGAAAGAGGGGTGCTTTTTCATCTGAACCCTTTGGCTGAGTGTGGCCATCTCACCAATCCATAGTATAATCTTTATTGTCCTTGTACAAAATAAATACAACAAAATTGGTTTCAGCCTCACTGATGCAAAATGATAGTGGAAACGGAAAAAGAAAGGAAAAGGGGGGGAAAACTACTCATACGTTTCCCGCGTGTGCATGGAGTGATTGTGGTTGTGTTTAACAGTCTGACAGCCCAAGGAGACCTACAACCCCACATTGGGGAGGGGGGCTGCCTTAGCAAGCCCCCTTCCTCAGTTCTGCCGTGGGGAACCCCCCCCCCCCAAAGGGCCCTCCCAGTCTGGCTGACCGTCCGTCCGTCCCGCCTGCCTTTCTCTGCCAGGGCTTCTCCACGCTCCACACGGCTGCGTTGCACGGACGGCTGGACTGCATGAAGATGCTGATCGAGAAATTCAACCTGGACATCAACCTGGGCAGCCTGAGGGGCTGGAGGCCCATCCACCTAGTGCTGGGCCAGGAGAGCAAGGCCATGGCCGTGGAGTGCCTCCAGTACCTGCTCAGCAAGGGGGCCGACGTCAACGTGTAAGCTGGGTGGGGGGGGGGCATCTCTGGAGGTTTGGCTAGGGGAGGGTCTGTTGCACAGGGAGTCCTCCACTTACAACAGTTCATTGAGTGGCCGAAGTTACAACTGGCACTGAGCCAGAATGGAGCTGGAAGGGGCTGTGGAGGTCTTCTAGTCCAACCCCCTGCTCAAAAGCAGGAGACCTTCAGGTTTTCAGTAATCTAATAAACAGGGGGGACTCTTTGGAGCTCAGGGTCAAACTGGAGGATCCTTGGGGCTCTCTGAGCTGGGTGGTTTTCTTGCAGACGTTTCATGGCCCAACTAGGTACCAGCCTCAGTGCTAGAAGGGAGAGGGGTTTGCAGAGGGGAGGGGGAGGAGAACTGTGGGGTCCTTGGTATTCTCTGAACTTGGTGGTTTCCTTGAAAACGTTTCATGACCCAACAAGGTCTTGATCTTGGCTCAACCCTCTCCTCCCTTCCAGCACTGATGGTGTTACCTAGTTGGCTCATGAGACAACTGCAAAAGAAGAAATCCATCACCCAACATCCCCTGCCCCCCCCCCCCAGTAATATCATCCCTGGGCCTGGGAAGCTTTGGCTGAACTCTGAATGTCCAGCAGCCTCTTGGCCTGCCATGCTGGTCTGAGGGTCTCGCTTGACCCGCGTCCTGTCCAGTCTCTCTGGAGGACTTTTCAGCAATCTCTGGGGCTTCCCTAACCCCCCCACCCCCACCCCCACCCCCACCCCCGTTCTCGTTTCTCAGGCAGAATTACAACGGGGTCTCTCCCCTCCACAAGGCGGCCAGTGAGGGGCGTGAAAAGTGCCTCCAGGTTTTGATTGACGCCGGGGCAAACGTCCACGCCCACGACAATGAGGGACAGAAGCCCATCGATCTCTGCAGGACGTGGGGCCACAGAGCGTGTGCCAAGTTAGTCAGCGCCGGGGGGGGGAGGGAGGGAAACCACGGCATGTCCAGGTTCGAAAGGTCCTTGGAGGTCATCTAGTCCAACCCTGGCCCCAGGGCTGGAATCCAGAACTTGACAGTTTAGAGGCTTAGTGGTTTAAGGCACCAGGCTAGAAAGCAAGAGACTGTGAGTTCAAATCCCACCTTAGCTACGAAAGGCAGCTGGGTGACTTTGGCCCAGTCCCTCCCTCCCTCCCTCAGCCCATCCCACCTCACAGGGTCGTTGTGGTGAGGATAATAAAAGGAGGAAGGTATGTTGGATGAGCTCAGCCCCTTCAGTTATTTATAAGCATACAGGTAGTCCTCAACGTACGAACAGAACTGAGCCCAAAATTGGTGTTGCTCAGCGAGACAGTTACATGAGTTGGGCCTCATTTTATGACCGTCCTAGCCAGTTGTTAAGTGAGTCAGTCGTTAAATGAAGCTGGCTTCCCCACTGACTTTGCCCCTTAGAGGGTCTCCAAAGGGGCATCACATCACCCAAGGACAGTGCATAAAGGACATAAAGATGAGTCCATTGCCGAATGTCCCAATTTTGATCAAGTGACCAAAATGGTCATAAGTGTGGAAAACGGTCACTAAACAAACTGTAGTAAGTCAAGGACTATCCATAACAGAACAACCGAGTCGGAAGGGACCTTGGAGGTCTTCTAGTCCAACCCCCTGCTCAAGCAAGAGACCCTATAGCACGTCAGACAGGGGGTTTCACTTTAAAATGGAGGACAATCCCAGCTGTAAAACGTAACCCCCCCCTGCCCCCCCATACATAGAGGCAGGTCCCCTGGTTAAACGTCCATGGAGATTCCCCGTCGTCATCCAGATCCTGCTTCTCCCAAAGGTGCTTTTTTTTTTTCAAGGGGCAACTGGACTTTCTTGGTATTTCTTTGAAGTTGTTTCGCTTCCCATCCCAGAAGCTTCTTCAGCTCTGACTGGAGGGTGGGGGGGGGGGGAATGGGAGGATGGATACTCCTTGCAGGCAGCTGGTCCTTGGCATCCTTTGAGAGAGGGAAACACAACAGCCACTTCACAAACACATGGCACAACATAGGAGGACAAAGCTACCTGCAGCCCACCTGCCTTTGGAAGAGAGCAAAGTCCACCTTAGAGGAATGGCTGCTTTGAACAGGGGGGTCAAAAAGTCCATCTAGGCCCAAATTAAAATGGGCCTCTCTAAACAGAGGGGGGGGGGAATCATCCACCTCCACTCTACAACACAGGAGTCCTTTCAGCAGTCCCAAGGTGGCTCCACCCCCCCTTGCACCACTCAGGTGACCCTGAGGACACAGGTAAGCCTCCAAGTGGCCTCAATGACCCTCTCAAAGGATGCAAAGGACCAGCTGTCTGCAAGGAGTATAAATCCTCCCATTCCCCCCCGTCCGGTCAGAGCTGAAGAAGCTCCTTGGAGGAGAAGGGAAACGTCTTCAAAGAAAAACCAGAAAGCCCAGTTGCCTCTTGAAAAAAGCACCCTTGGGAGGGTCATATGGGGGGGGAGGGAGGGGCGGATGAGGCTGCCTGACCGCTCTGCTGTCGTCCCCTTCCCTCCCCCCCCCCAGGCGTCTCTCCCATGCCATGTGGAAGGCTGACAAGAAGCACCAGCTGCAGCAGATGTGCAAACTGGAGTCCATCAAAGCCGAGTGTGAGATGAAGCAAAGGCAGTTCCTTCAAAGAGAACAGGTAGCTCTCCCACCTCTGCCTTCACAGATGGGACGGCATGGATAGGAAACGCACCAAGGGCCATCGCAGGAACTGGGCACGGCCAATCCAACGGAAAGAAGGACCGGGGGGGGGGGGTGACGGACACCCTAGCAGCCTTCCAATATCTCAGGGGTTGCCCCAAAGAAGAGGGGGGCATCCTGTTCTCCAAAGCCCCCGAGGGCCAGACAGGAAACAGTGGAGGGAAAATCACCAAAGAGAGAAGCCACCTGGAATTAAGGAGAAATTTCATGATAGTGAGGACAATTAACCAGCGGAACAGCTTGCCACCAGAAGTTGTGGGTGCTGCTTCATCACTGGAGGTTTTTAAGAAGAGATTAGATAGCCATTTGCCTGGAATGGTAGAGGGTCTCCTGCTTGTGTAGGAGGGGGTTGGGCTAGAAGACCTCCAAGGTCCCTTCCAGGTCTACTCTGATTAATTATATAACAATAACAACAATCACACACACACACACGTATGTTATTAAAAGCCACTGATATTTGTGATAAATTTTTAAATGTTCACTTGACCAAGTTAAATGTTTAATGAACAAGAGATAATGAGAATAATTGACTATTCTACAGGGATTCCTTTCGTTCCATTCCTATGGCCACCCGTCTCAAGTGAATGCCTCTGGGTGGCCAGGCCCGGTCTTTGGGGCCCGAGGGCCAAGAGGGTAGGGGTCACCTCATGTCAGGGAGGGGGCTGTTACGCCCAAGGCCAGGCGCCCGGGGTCAGCTCCTCCTTTGCCTTTCTCCTCACAGTGGGAGCTCAACCTCTGCAACGTGATGGCCTTCGAAAGCTGGCTGCTGAAAAAGGGCCTGCCATTGCCCACGCAGACCGTCCTGGGCCTGTCGCAAGTCAAGCGCTGCTCGCTGACCCTCCGCAAACTGGCCGGCCAGATCGCCAGCCCCATCCCCTCCCTCAGCGCCCTGTTCATGGGCGACGACTCGGTCCTCAGCATGCAACACAGGTTCCGGCGTCAGAAGCCCTGGAACCTCAGCACCAACCTGGAGTCGGAGCCGGCCACGTCCATCTTCCGGCCGCAAGTCATCCGGCTGGGCGTGGAGCCCGAGAAGCTGCCGCAGCACGACTTCACCTCCTTCCTCTTCCTCTTCAAGGATCCTTTTGGGGAGCCAGTGATCCAGATCGACAACATCGGCCGGGTCTCCTCCATGCCAGACCTGCCCTACGAGGTCCTTCACCGGAGCCTCTATCCCCGCTCCTGGACGCCCCGCATGGAGGTGCCCCAGGATCTCCAGACGGTGCCCATCTTCAACCTGAAGCACCGGCGGGCCCCGGGGCCGGAGCACTGGTGGACCGACCAAATGGCCCTCAGCCTCCGGGTCACCCTGGATCCCATGTTCCTCCGCAGCCTGCAGAGCCACGTCTCGACCTACTGCAGCACTGAAGTTCTGAGCCCCCCAAGGATGGGGAGCTTGGGGTCCCCAAAAGAGACCCTCTCCTCACAGAGCGAATTGTCCACGTCGTCCAGCCCGTAGGAGGAAGCCCCAGAGAGCAAAGGGGCAGGAAGGCCCTTCCCCTCAAATGCCCCATCTCTATATAAGGCATTTGACAGGGTTAACGCTTCAACGCTCAGAAACACTTCATAATTAATATTAATAATAAAAGCGCAGTAAGGACAGTCTCTCTCCTGCGTCCGTCAGTCCTTCATTCACAGCAGGAATTGAGGGCTCCCGAATACAGGTAATCCTCGACTTACGGCCACAATCGAGCCCAAAATTTCTGCTGCTAAGCGAGACAGTTCCTAAGCGAGTTTTGCCCCGTTTCACCTCCTTTCTCGCCAACGTGATTAAGTGAATGGCTGCAGAGGTTCAATTAGTAACACTGTCGTTAAGTGAACCTGACTTCCCTCCTTGTCAAAAGGTGGGCAAAATGGATCATGTGACCCACCCACCCACCCCCGGATGCTGTGACCGTCATAAGTCTGAGTCAGTTGCCAAGCACATGAATTTTGATCACATGACCACAGGGAAGCTGCGACGGTCCTAAGGGTGAAAAAGGGCCGTGGGTTTTTATTACCGTTGTAATTTTGAAGGGTCACTAAATGAATGGACGTAAGTCAAGGATTACCTGTGTTGTCCCCCGATCAAAAAGATGCCAAATGAAACCCGGGAAGAAAAAAGGGGAGAAGAGAGTTTGTCTCCTTGTTGTGTAGTCAATGAACACCTTTATTGAACGCAGACTCCGTGCTAAAAGAGACGCCCAGAACATTGAGGCAGCTGGGGGCCTCCGGAGGTCCTCTAGACGGGCCAGGCAGCCAGGCAACTACCAAGGGAGAGCCAGGGGGCCGCCTAGCTCAAGGAACAGAGTCGACCCTCGTGGTGTCCCGCATTCCAAGCACAACCTCGCAATTTTTCCCCCCACGCCACCTTGGTTCCTTCCCCAACCTCGGGGTATTGGTACAGTTCGATTTTCACCCCCACAGTTGAAGTCCTGGATGCTTTTGGGGTGGGGGAGAGGGGGAGACGCCAGCAGTCTTCTGGGCTAAGTGCAGCTTTCCTTTTCACACACACCTCACGCGACCCTGGGAAGTTTGCGTAGAACCATCCTTCCCGATTTCCTTTTTTTAAAAAACAAGAACCGAAACCGAAAGTTGAGTCAGCCTCCCGGATGGGAACCTCCCAGTGCGGGGAAGGAAGGAGAACGAAGACTCCGGCTCATTCCTGGCCAGACAGCCGGACAGTCTGGTACGGAAGAAGGCGGCATCTGAAGAAGTCCACTTGGCCCTTCCGCCCTGGGCAGATTCCTTCCAAAAACTTCGGAAGAAGTCCGGCAGCGGAGAGCTTGGGAAACGTTGCCCCCCCCCTTCCTACCCGGCTTAAAAGCGCACTAAGAGCTCATCGGGGACCCCACTGAGAAGGGCGGGTGAGGGGGGTCCCCATCCTCGTCCCCTTGCCCAGCCACCCCAGGAAAGAGGGGGATCTTGGGAGGCCCAGCTCTCCCCCACACGCGCCTGGGGGCTCTTCCCCATTTTTTCCACCCCGGGGTAAGGAAAAAAGGGGGATGCGGAGGCTCAGAACGGTCCCCCTTTTCGGGGAGGAAGGTAGGCGTGTGGCCAGAAGAGGAGGAAGGGGGGAAGAAGAGCATCTGGGGGTTTTCTGGAGGGGAGGCGCTCAGTACATCTTCTGTCGGCTGGGCAAGATGGCTTCCTTGATGAAGGAGAAGACCAGGAGGATGCCGGAGCGTTTCCCTCGCTTGCCTTTGGTGAAGTAGCTGGAGACCACGTCGTCTGCGGAGGCAAAGGAGGCCGGTCAGAGAGAGAGTCAGCCAGGGGGGTTCAAAACCACCGCCCCTCCCCCCCCAGGGCCCACCTGTGGAGAAAGACCTCCTCCCCCAGCCCCCCCACCCATCCCACCCACTGCCGGCTCCAGGGAGGCCTGGGAACGCCCCTCGATCACCCTTAAGGGAAAACACCTGCACAGGGCTGAATGGGGGAGTGGGCTTTGCTCCTTCTTTCTATACAGGGGGTCCTCGGACTTACGGCCCCCAATTGAGGCCAAACTTGTGGCTGCCAAGTGAGGAATTTGTGGAGCTTTCCCCCCCCCCCCACCTGACGAATTTCCTTGGCTTCACATTTGTTAAGTGAATCTGGCTTCCCTCCCTTGACTTCACTTGTCAGGTGATGACGTGACCTCAGGACATAAATACGAGTCAGTTTGTCAAGCACCCAAATGGAAACCACGTGGCCAACGGTTGTTAAGTGTGACCAATGGCCATAAGTCCCTTCGGATGGTCACTAAGCAAACTGCTGTAAGTTGAGGGCTGTATTTGTAGCTGGGGGCTGGACAGGGGAGTGGGCTTTGCTCTCTGTTGATAGACCAGATTGTCCTGCCGAATAGGGGAGGGATGTTGTTGCCGGTTCCTTGAATAGGCCGTTGGCTCCTCCGTGCGTTGTGATGAAAACCCCTTGATTTTCACAACTGCACAACACACACAGGCAGCCAGAGTTTCAACTGGGAAACGGTGACCATCCTAGACCAAGCCCAGCAGGGAATTCCTGGGAGCCTGGCACTCCTGACAAACCGGCCATCCACAGGCACGTGGAGGTAAGCAACGTTTACACACCATTCCAAAGCCAAAAAGGGAGCAAAAAGACCAAAATATCAGCAATCGCTATCCAGAGATTAATACTGGACCAACAACCGACAAGCAAACGGTACCCCAATCAAGGAACGACTAACTACAATCTCCTGAGAAGGAGTTTGGACTAGAAGACCTCCAAGGTCCCTTCCAACTCTGTTATTATTCTTTTCCATTCAATCAAACAGTAAACAGAAACCCCACGGAGGAAATACTGGGAACAGTCCCACCAGAGGTGGTATTCTACTGGTTTGGAAAGGTTCCACGAACAGGTAGCGGAAATCCTGGGTGGCCCCACCCACTCGCCCCGGCTCCACGACATGCCATTTGGGCCCCTTGTTTTGCCAAATGCGCATGCGTGGGAGGCTGTGTGCACGCATGGAGGTGGCGCATGGGAGCGAAGTGAGCACACACGCACACACTTTCCCATTTGCGAACCAGTAGGGAAGGGGAGCGACTACCACCCCAGATTCCCACCAACGCTGCCTATAAACAGAGAGCAAATCCTGCCCCCTTCTAACACTGATGATGTCCCTTTGCTGGGTAATGAAACGTCTCGAGGAGCACCAAGTCCTCCTCTTCCTCCTCTCCACAGATGTCTGCGAGAAAGCAGCCCAGCTCAGCGAGCCCCAAGGACCCCACAGTTCTCCCCCTCCTCTTCCCCTCCTCCATGCAAACCCCACTCCCTTTCACATTGAATAGGCTACCTAGTTGGGCCAGGAGACGTCTGCGAGAAAGCAGCCCAGCTCAGAGAGCTCCAAGGACCCCACCTCAAGAGTTCCTCGATGTCAGCCATCACGGCCCCCCTACTCCCCCCCCCCCACTCTTTATGGAGAGACCCAGCACGAACTGAGCGACAAGTAAGATTCTGTGCAGATTTTGTGCTGGGTGTGAATTCTGCGTGGGGGCCGCCTTGACCCCTTCTGTGGGCACAAGGGGGGTGGGGTGGGGAGTCTGGCTGGAGAACTGACCTCCAGGCTGCACGGTGGAAGGCAGGACGTTTTCGCCAGCCGACAAGGAGACGAAGAAGGCGAAGGGGATGAGCCAGAGGCAGAAGGTGAAATAGGCCAGGACCTGAAAGAAGGGGGGGGGGGGGAGAAAGAGCATGAGACAAGCCCCAGTTCCTGCCCCCTCCCCCAAGGCCACCCCAGAGCGCCCCCTGCAGGCCCAAAGAATCCGGGACCAGTTCATCCCACCAGGGCCACAGTCAGGAACCAGACCATGGGCGTGGGGCGTCCGAGTGGCTTAATCTGGCCAGCAAAAGATTGGGGGGGGGGAGCCGGAAGCCCAGACTGCCTTCCAAGCCTACTTCCCTCCCCCCCCCCCACGTCTACCGGCAGTCCTCGGCTTACGACTGCCCTTCAGCCCAACATTTCTGTGGCGAAGCAAAGTATTTCTCAGCTGAGTTTTGCCTTCTGACCAGCAAAGCCAGCAGGGGAAGCCAGGTTGCACTTAACGACCAGGTGATTCACTTAACAACCTCAGCGATCCGCTTAACAACCCTGGCGCCAAAAAAAAGCTCCTGACATCAGCTATTATGACTCAATGAGTAACTGTCTTGCTTAGCGGTGGAAATTTTGGGCTTGCTTGTGGCCATTAAGACGAGGACCACACACACACACACAGGGAGGAAAACACAGCAGGGTCTCGTGGCTTTACAGCCGCCCCCCCCTCCCTCCCCCCTCCCCCCCTCTCTGGAGCCCTCTTACCTCTGAGAAGGGATAATATTCTTCTGCAAAGTACTGAAAGGCCAGGTAATGGTTCAGCACAACCAGCACTGCCAAAATGGGGTGGGGGAAAGAGAGAAGGGGCTTCGGTCAGCAAGCGCAGACCCCGAGACCCCCCTCAGAACCCAAACACCGCAGGGAGGGAAAGCCGTCAGCAATGGCAGAAAATCAGCAGCTCCCAAACGCTTAAGCCTCGCAATGAAGTTTGTTTGTGGGAAAAGGGGCTTCAAGGTCCTCTCAATTTTCAGATTTTAAGGGGTTCCTGCTCTCATGTTTTTTTTTTTTAAAGTGTGTCCCTAGTCCTCATTGCAACAAAACATTTGGCCACTTTAAGACTCCTGGGCTTCAAGTCTCAGCATGCAATTTGGGCCCAATCCACCTTCCCAGCCTTTCCCTGTTAATCCCGTGTCTTGGACCAACCCCAGAAACCTTACAAAACAAGGCCAGAGTTACGAAAGATTACAAAATCCCTGAAAGAGGATTGAGAAAGGGGGGAAGGAAAAGGAAACCGAGGCCCAAACTAAAGCCAAGAATCACTCAGATTCACGTCACTCGGGCTGAGATTTCCCAAACGAAGGGAGAGGGAGCACCAGCCCTAAGGCCCTTCCATGCCGCTTCCCAGCCCTCTCTAGGCGGTCTATGGAGTCAGCCCCTTTCCTCAACCATCCGGGTCCTCATTGGACCCACCTGGGAAGGACGGAAGGCTGAGTCCACCGTCAGCCGGTCAGGATCGAACTCCTGGCAGTGGGCAGTGAGTTAGCCCTGCAGTACTGCACTCTAACCACTCAATCACCATGGCTCTTGAGAGGGGCAGGTAGGAAGAAAAGGAGGGAGGGGGAGAGAGAGATACGCAGGTAGGTAGATAGGTACTTAGGTACAGTAGATAGGGGGATAGATTTGGATGGGAGGGGGAAAAGGAAGGGAACGCAGGTGGCCTTTGAGTGATCGGTATTTCAGAATAGTTATATATATCTTATGGGGACAGAGACACACCCCAAAACATTCAGGCTCTCAATGCTTTATGGCTCAAGCAAGAGGCTGCAGGATTAATCAAGAGCCCATTTCCTCTCGTCATCTAAAGCCGGGGTCTCCAAGCCTGGCCACTTGAAGACTCCTGGACTTCAACTCCCAGAATCCCCCAGCCAGCACTGTGTCCCACCTCAAGCGTGTCCCACCTCTTGAAGACCTGTGGACTTCAACTCCCAGAATCCCATGCTGGCTGGGAATTATGGGAGTCGAAGTCCACAGGTCTTCCAGAGGCCAACTTTGGAGACCCCCGACATAAACCAGCAACATCAGAACTGTAGTGGGAGACCTGTTTCCGGGGGAGGGGGGGGATGAGTGGGGGTGGGGAAATCTCTTTCAGGCAAGGCCGCAGGGGACACGGCCGCAGAGTAGGACAAAGTCACTGTCCGAGCGGAAGACGCCGTGGCCCTCCAGGGCCAGGGGTGGGTGGGGGGAAGGGGGCACTCACCACAGGAGAGGATGAAATTTGGAGAGGTCAGCATGATGAAAGGGAAAGTTTGCAGCAGTCCGAAGTAGACCAGGTTGGTGAAGAGCCCCACGCCCACCACGAGACCCGGGAAGTGCTCAAAGAGGTAGAGGCCGACCAGCACAGCGGTGGAGAACTAGGAGAGAGAGAGAGAACGGGGTCAAGGTCACCCGGGCAAAGGCCCCGGAAGGCGGCATCCTTTTCTCCTTGTGAGGGGAAGGTCCTTCCACCAGAAGAGAGCTGGACGGGGACTCTCCGTGCCTCCTCCTCTCCCTGCCTCCCAAGGCCATTCTCACCTGCCATCAGGTGACTCAATCTCTCTTCACCCAAAGGTGCTTTTTTCCTTTTCAAGAGGCCCCTGGACTTTCTGGGTTTTCTTTGAAGAGGTTTTGCTCCTCATCCAAGAAGCTTCTTCAGCTCTGGGTTAGAGTTGAACCGAAGAAGCTTCTTGGAGGAGGAGGGAAACGTCTTCCAAGAAAAACCAGTGGCCTCTTGGAAAAAGCACCTTTGGGACAACCATGACTGGATGACGGAGAATCTCCACAGAACCTTCATAACTCTCCTTCTCTGATTAATCAATCAGAATAGAGTGGGAAGGGGGAGCTTGGAGGTCTTCTAGTCCAACCCTCTGCTCAAGCAGGAGACCCTCTACCATTTCAAACAAATGGCTGTCCAGTCTCTTCTTAAAATCCTCCAGTTGTTGGAGCACCCACATTTTCTGGTGGCAAGCAGTTCCACTGGCTAATTGTCCTCAGTGTTGGAAAATTCCTCCTTGGTTCTAGGTTGCTTCTCTCCTTGATTAGTTTCCATCCGTTTCTTCTCGTCCTGCCTTCAGGGGCTTTGGAGAATAGGTGGACCCCCTTTTCTTTGGGGCAGCCCCTCAAATATTGGAAGACGCTATCATGTCCCTATCATGTCCCCTTCTCATCCAAGCTGCTTCCTCAGCCACAGAAAGCTCGTCAGGCAAAGCTTTGTGGGAATGGAGCAATTCCTTTGCAGGGAAGGACTGAGAATCCACATACCGCAGTGTGTTTTGGGGAGGGTGTGGACAGGAGCTGGTACCCCCCCCCCCATGACCGCCGGCCCAGCTAGCTTGCTCTGAGTGTTGAAGCTGCTTGTATGGTGAGGAGTGAAATGTCTCAAATTGCCCCAAATGAGCCCAAATGTCATGATCCAGCCTTCAGATCAGGTGCCCGCGGGGGGGGGGGGGGGGAGAGGAAGGTCAGCCTCCTTGCCCAGCGCCTGCCGCTCTCACCACCACCTCTGCCCACACGGGAGGTGGGAAAAGTGACCCCATGGAAAGCCAAAAAGGAGAAGAAAAGCTTCACAATACATCTCAGCTTCTCAACCACAGCAAATTCTGCCCACCAAAGATTCCCCCCACCTCAAACTTAATGGGGTTGAGAAACGCTGCCCTGGAGGTCCCCCCACTATACCCCCAGCCCTCGACGTACGACCACCATCGATCCCAAAATTTCCATCGCTAAGCAAGGCGGTGCTTCACTGAACTTTTTTGCCCCGTTCTACGACCTCACTACGGCCGCAGTTGCTAAGGGAACCACTGCGGTTGTGAAGTCAGCCTGGCTTCCCCGCAGATTCTGCTCGTCCAAAGGTGGCCAAAGGGGATTGCGTGACCCCCAGGGACGCTGCGACCGTCATAAATGTGAGTCAGTTGCCAAGGGTCTGAATTTTGATGTTGCAATGGCCGCAAGTGTGAAAATTGGTCATAAGTCACTTTTTTCAGTGCCTAAAGGAAGGGTTGTAAGTTGAGAACTACCAGAAGAGGTTCTTTCCACGGAAGAGGGGGAGACGGGGCGGCTGAAAGCAGCCGGGAAAGGGGGTTCTTTCCCAGGCCAGAGGGAGCTGCAGAAAGCCCAGCTCAAGGGGCAGGGGGAGGCTTACCCAGATCATGTACTTGATGATCCGACTTGTGGCCACCGTGTACTCTTCTATCAACTCCGCCAGGTAGTACAATCCGGCCGCTGAGGAGGAGGGAGGGGGAGGAAGAGGAGAAACACCCAACCATTAGGCCATCCTGCCACGTTGCCTAAACACAACCAGCGTCCCTGAAGGCCCAATTCCTCCCACAGCCCTGGTTGGGCCGGCAGGGAGGGCAGCCTCCGACAGGGCCCACCTCTCCCTCCAGGCGCCCATCTCAGCCGCAGGACGGGAGGCAGGAGCCAGTGGAGGAGAGCGGGGCCCTGGGACCCTCTCCCCAGGCACAAAACCCAGGCAGCTACGGGTGGCCTGACGCCTCTCTCCCCACCTGGATATTGGCAGGGGAGAGAGGGTGGACGGAGTGATGGAGAGACAGAGAGGTAGATCAGATAGATAGATGGATGGATGGATGGATGGACGGATGGACGGATGGACGGACGGACAGAGAATGAGAGAGAGAATGAGAGAGAGAATGAGAGAGAGATGGACAGGTGTGTTGTCAACCTTGGGAATTTTAAGATGGTTCACTTCAATGCTCTGAATTCTGGGAGTTGAAGCCCACCCATCGTAAAGTTGTTAAGAAACCCTGACGTAGGTAGGGACAAGATAAGATAGGAGACATAGGTAGATAAGGGATGCTCAAGGTATGTTGGCTGGGGAATTCTGGGAGTTGAAGTCTTAAAGTTGTCGTGGTTGAGAAACCCTGATTGATAGATTTTATATTGATTGATCGATTGATATAGACTGATAGTTTGATAGACAGATGATAGGTTATATAAATGGCTGATTTAGAGAAGGAACGAGAAAGAGCACCTCTTGTTACATAACTATAGCTCTGTATCTATAATATTACAAAAATCCGGAAAAAAATTCCTGTTAACTTTAACTGTTCCTACACTTGTAATTTTTTAAATGTATATTTCTATTTCTGATGTAAGCCACCCAGCGTCTCTCTGGAGAAAAAGACTGGCGGCATTTAAATTGAATACATAAATAAGTGTAGGTTGGGGTGTGTGTGTGTGTTTGTGGTGTGAGAGAGAGAGGAAGCAAAGAAGGGAAGGAAGGAAGAAAGTAAAGGAAGGAAGGAGAGAGAGAGAGGTAAGGGAGGGAGGGAAGAAAGAAAGAAAAAAAGAAAAAAGAAAGAGAATTAAAGAATGGAAGTAAAGAATAGAAGTAAAGGAAGGAAGGAAAGAAAAAGAGAAGAAAGGAATTAAACTCAGGAAAGAAAGTAAAAGAAGGAAAGAAAGAGAAAGGGAGAGAGAGAGGAAGCAAAGGGAAGAAGGAAAGAAAGAGAAAGAAAGAAAAGTAAAGAAGGAAGGAAAGGAAGGAAGGAAAGAGAGAGAGAAATAAATAAATAAATAAATAAAGAAGTAAGGAAGTAAAGTCAGGAAAGAAAGAAAGTAAAAGAAGGAAAGAAAGAGAAGGAGAGTGAGAGGAAGCAAAGAATGGAAGAAAGGGAAAAGAAAGAAGGAAGTAAAGTCAGGAAAGAAAGTAAAAGAAAGTAAAAGGAAAGAAAGAAAGCAAGAAAGAAAAGTAAGGAAGGAAGGAGAGAGAGAGAAAGAAAGAAGGAAGGAAGTAAAGTCAGGAAAGAAAGTAAAAGAAAGTAAAAGAAGGAAAGAAGTAAGGAAGGAAGTAAAGGGAGAGAGAGAGAGAGAGAGAGAGAGAGAGAAAGTAAAAGGAAGAAAGTAAAAGAAAGAGAAGGAGAGAAAGAGAGAGAGAACCCAGATAATCCTCCTTCCTTCTCTCTCCCTTACAACAACCACCCTGCCTGCCTTCTATGCCCGGGCGTAGCCGCCTCCAAAGGGCCCCCCTCCCCACCCATGAACCGTCCCGGGGGGGGGCGTGAAAGGGCGAGGGGGGGGCGGAAGAGGTAGACTGCGCTTGGAGGCGGAGGCTCCGGCCAGGAGGGGGCGACCGAGGCCACGTGGGGCGGGCGGGACCATCGCGCTCGGGGCGGGGGGGGCTCTCACCGATGCCGAGGGTGACGAAGGCGGCCTGGATGAGGAGCGCGAGCCAGCTCAGCGCGTACATGAACCACATCGTCGCCCCCTCCCCCCTCCCGCGCCTCACCCGGCGGCTGGCAGCGATGGCCCCGCCCAGCACTTCCGGCACAGGCGGAAGCGGTTGGAACGCCAACGCCGCCACCCTCCGCCTCTCCCCCCCCTCCCCCACAGCGGCCCCCGGCGGTCGGAGGTGGCACGGCAAGACGGTGCTGGCACCGCTCTGCCATCCCGGCGCCCACGGGCGCCCTGTGGAAAAGAGCTTCTCCTGCATAAGAGACAAGGGGGGGGGGAGGGGTCCAGGCAGAGATGGGAGCCCTCAGAGGGAGAGGAATTGTGGCTTGTGGACCTCAACTCCCAGAATTCCTGAACCAGCCATACCATTCTGGGAGTTGAAGTCTACCAATCACTGGACTTCAACTCCCAGAATTCTTAAACCAGCATGGTTGCCTCAGGAATTCTGGGAGTTGAGGTCCACAAGTCACCAAGGGGGCATATTTCTCCACCTCTCTCTCTTAGAGGTTCATGGAACCACTTCCATTAAGAGAGAAAATCCAGAATCGTTTGCAAGAAGAAGGCCCCGGTGTATGTTTGGGGGGGAGGGGGTGGCGGGGGGAAGGAGGAATCCGGTCTGCCACCTTGAGTCATAGACATTTTGGTGAGGTACGACGATTAGTACTGTAAGGAGCCCCAGTGGCTCCTGAGTGAAGGAGTGTAACGTCTGCCACTTTGAACTGAGGTAGCAGAATGTGAGGCAACTGGCCGTTGGAACAGAGTTCCTTTTAGGTGGGGAGGGGGAGTAGAACGTCTCACTCCTTAGCATTAGTGTGTTAATTACTATATAAGAAATACTAATGACCTGATGATCATTTCGGAAAATCCTTTTTTAGCCAGCACCTAGAAGCCAAGAGGAACATACCTGCCAAATTTCAGGTTTGTAGGCTTTGCACTTGTGGAGATTTTGTGATTAGTGAGCGGTACTTGCCTTTTTTATATACTGTATAGATAGATTTATCAGTCAAAATACCACATCTGCCCTCACCAGAATTGATTCCAGCTGGTGTACAGCAATCAAATAAACATTTTTATACAAACAAATGTGGTAAAAAAAATACTATAAAAACAACCATAAAAACACAGATGATCAAGATTAAAGATCAAAGCATTTTATTTATTTTATTTATTAAATTCGTCTGCCGTCCATCTTGCCTCAGGGTGACTCTGGGTGGATGACAACATTGAAAGGAAACCATAAATATTCCGGTAGGGGGAACTCCCCTGAGGACGGGGGCTCCAGCACGAATCCCAGAGCTTTCTCTTATTCAGTGGAAGTTGTGGGGGCTCCACCACTGGAGGCCTTTCAGAAGAGACTGGACATCGGATAAGGCAGTCATGGCAAACCTTTTCGGCACCAACTGCCCAAACCGGAACACATGTGTGCATTGTCCGTGCATGTCTGCACACTGGAGTGACCGAAACCTGGAGACCAGCTGGCTGGGGTGTGCACGCCTGTTTTCAGGCCGGTTTTCAGGCCATTTGGGGGGCTGTTTTCAGGCGCTCCGGTACCCACAAAGAGCAGCTGACATGCAGCTGGAAACCAGAAGAGCATCTGTCGACAGCACCCGTGTGCACAGAGGGGGCCCTGGGTACCTCCTCTGGCACGGGCACCATAGGTTCGCCATCACAGGTATAGGGTCACCTGCTCAAGCAGGGGGGTTGGACTAGATGACCTCCAAGGTCCCTTCCGACTCTGTTAATTTGTTAAACCTTGACTTGCACCCCAGCAACCGGTGCTGTACCCTGGGCCACTCACTCCGGGGGTCCCAAAGGGGCCTTGGTTACCTGTGTGCCTTGGGTTGCGGGAAGGATGTGCCTGGCCTCGAGCCTCAGTGGGGCAGCCCCGAGGCAAGAGGGGGGCTGGAGAAGGAGGTCGCAACTGAAGCCCCCCATGGATGGGTGAGAGAGTTGCGAAGAAGCCTGGGTGAGGATTGTCGCCCTGTCCCTGATCTTCTCTTCCACTAATGCAGTCTGGCACTTCCCGCACTCAGGCCGGCCCGACCCTCCTGCTCACTGACCGTGCGCTGAACCTGCTGACCTTCGTGCCTGCGCGGCAGACGGCCGGCCAAGAAGGGACCACATTCTCAGCCCCACAGGCAGCGCTGGGGCATCGGAAGAAGCCACTGAAGCCAAGCCAGGAGACGCGTCTGAAGCATCCGCCGGCCCCTCCCTCTTCATGCGCACGGATGCTGGGCTGACCTTCAGGCTGTGTGTGGAGGGAGCCACAAGGGCACACCCGTTGCACCTTCTCGCACACTGCCAGGGACACGGAGGAAAGTACGTTTGTGCTCCGGGCTTTGGAGAATTCCTGGCAGTTGCCTTTGGTGCAGGGCACAAATGGCACATTTTCTCACCCTGAGCCACCGCTTCTCCGCCCTCAGCTCTGGAAGGTCCTCCCTTCAGAATAACGGAGGTGGAAGGGACCTTGGAGGTCTTCTAGTCCAACCCCAGACCATTTCAGGCTCCTTAAAAAGGCCCAGGGGAGAGTAAATCTCCTTATTGCCATTAATTTATTTAATTCATTTGACCAGAGGATAAATCTCTCCTCCCAGGGAGCTCTCTGGCCCTTGTCCTCTCTCTTTATAAAAACCTCCAGGGATGGAGCACCCACAACTTCTGGTGGCAGGCTGTTCCACTGGTTAATTGTCCTCACCATCAGGAAGTTTCTCCTGAGTTCCAGGTTGCTTCTCTCCTTGATGACTTTCCATCCATTGCTTCTCGTCCTGCCTTCAGGGGCTTTGGAGAATAGGTGGACCCCCTCCTCTTCTTTATGGCAGCCCCACAAATATCGTAAGACTGTCATCGTGTCACTAGTCGTCCTTCTTTTGATTAAACTAGCCTGCATCCGTTTTAGCCTTCAGTCCCCTAATCATCTTCTCCGCTCTCTTTCTAGAGTCTCAGCATTGTTTTTATAGTGTGGTGACCAAAGCTGGATGCAGGACTCCAGGTGTGGCCTTTCTAAGGCTTTATAGGGTGATATCAGGACCTCCCTTGATCTTGATTGTATCCCTCTGTTCATGCAACTGAGGATTGGCTTTTTTGGCTGCTGGCTCCTATTTAGCTGGTTGTCCACTAAGACCCCAAGATCCCTCTCCCAGTCACTGCTATGAAGCCTGGTTTCACCCGGTCTCCATGTGTCCTTTGGGCTTTTCTTAACTAAGTGTAGGACTCTACTTTTCTCTACGTTGAATTTCAGGTTGTTAGACAAGGCCCAGGATTCAAGTCTGGATCCAGATCCATCTGGATCTTGAGCCCATCTTCTAGGGTATGGGCTGCTCTTGCCAGCTTCCCTTTTTCTGAGCTGGAAGATCGCCGATCATCTTCTCTGCTGATGGGAGGGTGAAGGAGGGAGGGGGCCTCCCCAGAGACCCCTCACCCCATTGTGCCAATCAGGAGGGGAGTGAGGCTGAAATCAAAGGGAAGTGTGAAGTTCGCCCGGGAAACAGCACATCTCCATCTGCAGGGATATTTGCTTCTCTTCTCGCCTCCGAGAAATTGAGGCTGGGAGTGGTCCCAGGGCAGCTCTTGGCGGGCGCCCCCCTCCCTCTGCCTCGAGAAGAGGAGGAGGAGGAGGAGGAGGAGGAAGTCGAGCGGAAACTGCTCCAGAGGAGAACATGTGCAGGGAAGTGGAGAAGCCTGCCCCCCAGGGATGGTCCAGGAGGGGTGGGAGAACTCCAGCCGAAGTCAAGGCTGGGCCTCTTGCAGCAAAGTCAGGCAGTGGGGGGGGGGGGGAACTCGGTTAGGGGGTGACTGTGGGGCAGGGCTACCCCCTGTTGGGGTCCAGGAGGGACGAGGCCAAAGGGGGAAGGAGGGCCCACCCCAAACCTATCGACAGTCCCTTCTGAGCGGATGAGAAGTAACAGATTAACAGTTGGAAGGGGCCTTGAAGGCCATCCAGTCCAAACCCCTGCCCAAGCAGTAGACCCCACACATCGGCCTCTGCCTAGGATCGAACTCACAACCTCCTGATTATGAGAGGGGGGAGCTTTCCTTTTTCAATCCCCCAAAGTTAAAATACAAAACCAAGAAAGAAGACAGAGAAACAAAACGACTCTTGGTGGAGACGGGGAAAAATAAAAAACCAGACGTGCCCCGATTGCACGACTTTGGGGGTGCCACGCGTGGTTGCAAGCATGCCAAACGGTCATTAAGACCCACTTTCCCGGTGCTGTTGTAACTTGGGAGCGGTCACTAAACGTTCTGGGGCAAGTCTAGGAATAGCGGTACGATGGATTCCTCCGCTTGCTTTGAGCGCAGATGCCTAGTGGAGAGAAGAGAGGACATCAGCTGTGCTTTTCATGTTAACGGGTGGAGAGAGCTGGACATCGGATCCATCTTGACAAGATCCCTCCCAAATAGAGCCAGAGGAAGAAGAACCCACAGGAATCCCCAAGTCCAGCCCCCTCCCTCCCCTAAAAAAAGCTCTGGCTTCATTTCTGCTAGAAAGCCTCTTTCCCCCAACCAGATGTTTTCCAGATGTGCTCGGTTGCAGCCTCTCGTGTTTCCAGCTAGCACTGCCTGGTTTCCAACTCCCTTCTTCTTCTGTCTCTTCTTCTGCTTTTAGCTGGGAATGTCAGGAACGGAAGCTGCCACTTCTGGGGGGACACCAAGGCCTGTCCCCCCCCCCCCGGGTCATGAACTACCCCAATGCAGAAGACTCCAATCCAGCGGATCCTATCCAAGGTGGCTTTATTCACAGCTGGCCCAAGAGGTGGTCTTCTTCAAGGGACATGGGCGTGCAGAAAAGGTCCACAGAATAACTGGAAGGGACTTTTGAGGTCATCTAGTCCAACGCCTGCTCGAGCAAGAGACCCTCTACCATTGCAGACAAGAGGCTGTCCAGGTTGGAGCCCCCACAACTCCTGTTCCCCTGGTTAATTCTCCTCACTGTTAGGAGGTTTCTCCTTAATTAGGTTACTTCTCTCCTGGATTAGTTTCCATCCATTTCTTGTCCTGCCTTTTGGCGCTTTGCAAAATAGGTGGACCCTCTCTTCTTTGTGGCAGCCCTTCACTCAAATATTGGGAGACAGTTATGTCCCTCCAATGGGATTTTTAACCCGTTCTAGGCTAGACAGAATAACAGAGCTGGAAGGGACCTTGGAAGTCATCTAGTCCAACCCCCTGCTCAAGCAGGAGACCATAGAACATTTCTAACAAATGACTGTCCAACCTCTTCTTAAAAATCTCCAGTGTTGAAGCACCCACAACTTCTGGTGGCAAGCTGTTCCACTGGTTAATTGTTCTTACTGTCAGGAAGTTTCTCTCCTTTCCATCCGTTGCTTCTAATCCTGCCTTCAGGTGCTTTGGAGAACAGGTTGACTCCCTTAAGAAAATCAAAGTCAGTTTACTTCAAGACATGGGGAAGATTTTATGACTGGCTAGAGAAAGGAATCTAGAAGTAAGGGGAAGATACAGAACCCAGAAGATACACTATTAAATGGGAAGGGGGGGGGGAGAAACAGAAAAGAAAATACTAAATATACAAGTATATATTCAAGAGCGAGATATAAAGGGGGGAAAACAAACATAGGATAGATTAGCGAAGGGAAGGGAATAAGAAATGACCCTCAACTATATTTGGGTTTGCGGAAATACCATCCCAAGAAAACGGAAACTGAGATCTGAAAGCGACACCTATAACAACAGAAAAAGAAAGGGAGAGAGGAGGAGAGGAAGAGGAGGGGAAGGAAGGAAGAGGGAAGGAGAGGAGGGTGGAAGGGAGGAGGAGGAAGGGGAAGGGGAGAGGTAAGGGAAGAAGGAAGGGGAAGGGGAGGAGGAAGGAAGGAAGGAGAGAAAGGAGGGAGGGAGAAAAGAAAGGGAAAAGAAGGTGGGATTACAACAGGCGGAAGGGATGGGAAATAAAGCAACCCAAACTGTATATTATAACCATTTAAATGGAATAACAAACGTATAAGGATGACAAATGTAAAGAAGAAGAAGAATTAACTGTGTGAATGTATTCCTATAATGGTATGTAAGAGAATAAAAAGTAAAAAAAAACTTTTCAAAAAGAAAAAGAAAAGAAAATCAAAGCCCAACATTTTTTCACGTCTTCGGTGTGAACCTTTGGATTTCCTGGAAAAAAAAAACCCTTCCAATGGGACACTCTGGAACGGGGGGGGGGGGTCTGCCCACTGCTGGCCAATGGGCAGCGTTGGGTGTGGCACCGGAGCAAACTTTCCCTTCCGTGGGCCAAGAGTTTGGCAGGGCGGGGGCCAGGCACCCTTTCCTTCTGCATCCCTGCCCTGATGCCGGCTGACACGGGAGCTGCATTTGTTACCTCTCACATAAGTGATCTGAACGGCCTGCTATTTTCGTTGATGCTAATTTGCTCGGTGGTTGCCACGGTTCGTGGCTCGGTCAGCCTCGCCTGATACTATATTCCCGTTTGTTCCGCTAAAGGTTTCTCTGTCAGTTCGGATCAGCCTTGCCGGACTCCATGAACCATGAATGCACCACGGTTGGGGACACGTGAGGCGGCTGCAGCCTGGAACAGACGGGGAGGGGGTGTAATCATGCTCCAGCCAAGGAGGAAAGGAATCTTTGCTAAATCCAGCACTGAAAAGCCCAGAATAAGAGTTGGAAGGGACCTTGGAGGTCATCCAGTCCAACTCCCTGCTCAAGCTGGAGACCCTACAACATTTCTGCAAATGGCAGTCCAGTCTCTTCTTGAAATCCTCCAGGGATGAAGCTCCCACAACTTCTGTTCCATGTTCTCACCTTCAGAAAATGCCTCCTTATTTCTAGCTTGAATCTCTCCTTGTTCAGTTTCCATCCATTGTTCCTTGTCTGGCCTTGGGGTGCTTTGGAGAATAGCTTGACCCCCTCCTCTCCTCTCTCTGGCAGCCCCTCCAATATTGGAAGGCTGCTATTGTGTCTCCCCTGGTCCTTCTCTTCCCTCGACTAGCCAGGCCCAGTTCCTGCAACCGTTCGTCGTATGTTTTAACCTCCAATCCCCTCATCCTCTTGGTTGCTCTTCTCTGCACTCTTTCCAGAGTCTCGATGTCTTTTTTATAGTGTGGAGACCAAAACCTGATGCAGTACTCTAGGTGTGGCCTTTACTAAGGCTTTATAGAGTGGTATTAGTACCTCCTTTGTTCCTGATTGCATCCCTCTGTTAACACAATTTAGGATTGCGTTGGCTTATTTGACTGCCGCTGCACACGGCTGGCTCATATTTATCTGGTTGTCCACTAAGACTCCAAGATCCCTCTCATTATCCAATCTCTTCTTGAAAACCTCTGGTGATGGGGCAACCACAACTCCTGGTGGCAAGTTGTTCCCATGGTTAATTGTTCTCACCGTTCTCTCTTTCTCCTTAGTTCCAGATTTGCTTCTCTCCTTGGTTAGTTTCCACCCATTGCTTCTTGTTCTACCCTCAGGTGCCTTGGAGAATAGTTTGACTCCCTCTTCTTTGTGGCAACCCCTGAGATATTGGAACAATGCTATCATGTCTCCCCTGGTCCTTCTTTCTCTTAAGCTAAACATACCCAGTTCCTGCAACCGTTCTTCATATGTTTTAGTCTCCAGTCCCCTAATCATCTTTGTTGCTCTTCTCTGCACTCTTTCCAGAGTCTCCACATCTTTTCTACATCGTGGCGACCAGAACTGAATGCAGTATTCCAAGTGTGGCCTTACCAAGGCCTTATAAAGTGGCATTAACCCTTCACGTGATCTTGATTCTATCCCTCTGTTGATGCAACCTAAGATGTTCTTGGCTTTTCTGTTGAAGGAGACCTTGGCCCTCCTTGCCTTGGCAGAGGCCAAGGGACAGTCCTGCTACTCAGCCTTTGGAGGATGGGAACTGTAGTCCAACCTATCTGGATAGGATGAAGAAGGTCCAGGGGGCCAGGCAGATGCTCCTTAAGATGCTCTCCAACCAGGCTCTCCCTCTCCCTGAAGACCCTTCCCTTATATTACCAGGGTCCTCGCTTACTTGTTGTCCAAGATAGAAGCCTCCAACCTTGGCAACTTTAAGACTGGTGGACTTCAACTCCCAGAATTCCAAAGCCAGCAAAGATGGGGCAAGTGAGGGCTCCTGCCTGGCAGGGGGCTTCTCACTTGATGACTTCAGGGTCACCAAGAAGGGCACCAGCTGGGTAAGATGATACTGGGGTCTCTGCCCTCGGTGCCCACAAGGCAGGCTGGGTGAATGGGCGAGGGACCCAGCCCGGGCACCTCGTCCCCTCCCCTGCTCCCAGTCATTTAATTTAATTTAATTTAATTTAATTTAATTTAATTTAATTAATTTAATTTAATTAATTTAATTATTTAATTTAATTTAATTTAATTTAATTTAATTTAATTTAATTTAATTTAATATTTAATTTAATTTTATTTTATTTTATTTTATTTTATTTTTATTTTTATTTTTAATTTAATTTAATTAATTTAATTTAATTTATTTAATTTAATTTTTTCATATTTCATTTCATTTCATTTTTAATTTTTAACCTAACCTTAACCTAATTCAATTTAATTTGGTTTTTAATGTTTCATTTATTTCATTTTTAATCTTCCATCTAATCTTTAACTCAATTTTAATTTATTTGCAGGGAGGCAGGCAGAAAAGGACCCAGGCTGCCAGGAAGTTGGGCCACACAGAAGCCCAGGGAAGTCAACGCAGAGCGTGGCCGGGACTGCAGGACGCTGCCCAAAGCCACTTCCCCGAGATGGGCAGCCGTATAAATTTGATTAATGAAGCCATAAAGAAATCAGCAGATTTCCTTCTTCCAAGAAACCCCACCCGGGGTGGCACTGCCCCTTTGCCCGCCTCCCTCCCTGCCAGAAGGAAAGGCCAGCCGCCTTCACATCCCACCCTAGACAAGTTGAAGTTGTCACCCCCTTGCACACCCACACCCCCTTCCGAAAGGTCAGGACTCAGACAGCGAGGCAGGGAGGACACGCTTCCCACGTCCTCACTTCGGCCAGCCTGCCACAAGGCGGAGCTCCTTCCCCGGAGAGCTCAGCGACCCCAATGGCTTCCCCTGGAATTGCTCCCGGGATGAATAATGCATGGGGATGGAGGCTGCGGCCAGAGCCCACAGTGGGCGAGGGAGGTGCTGCCCCCACCTGCCCCACGAGGGGGGGAGGGAGCACCGAATCCCACCTGCCCACAGAAGCCGGGGGGGGGGGCTCCACCAGTTTTGCCATGTAGGAGGAGGGGGACGGTCTGCGACACTCTCAAATCTGGGGGAGGATTCTGTCATCCAAAATCCACACGCAGGGTGCGAAGATGGAGAAAGTCTGCAAAGGGTTTCAGCCTTGATGGAGTTTACGGTTGAGTCCTGCCCTGTTCATTTATTCTTCTGGGTTCTCCTGCCACTGAAATGTGGCTGATAAGATGGAGCTGCTCCTGGTGAAATGAGGCAGAGGGAGGGCCTGCCCATTGCGCAGGTGCCTGGGGCGATGTCCCCCCCTCCTTCACCACTTACCCCGTGCGATAGATGGAGAGCTTCACCCAGGGAACCTTGAAAATACTGGAGATCTAAAAGGGATTTCTGCTCCACTTTAAGGCTTTCTTAAAAGAGAAAAGGAGAAGAAGGACCAGGAGAGACACGAGAGCAGCCTTCCAGTATTGGAGGGGCTGCCCCAAAGAAGAGGAGGGGGTCAAATTATTCTCCAAAGCACCCGAAGGTAAGACAAGAAGCAATGGATGGAAACCAATCAAGGAGAGAATCAACCTGGGAATAAAGAAGAATTTCCTGACAGTGAGGACAATTAATCAGTGGAACTGCTTGCCACTAGAAATTGCGGGTAATCCCAAATTAGAGGTTTTTAAGAACAGATTGGACAACCATTTGTCTGAAATGGCATAGGGGTTTCTTGCTCAGGCAGGGGGTTGGACTAGATGACCTCCAAGGTACCTCCCAATTCTGTTATTCTGCCTTGGGTTTGCTTCCAGACAGGGGGTGGGGGTGGGGGGGGTGTCACAGCAAGGATGCTGTTTTGCTTGGAAATGCACTTTTACGCACTGGCTACAGCGGAGGCCCTCCCCTCCCCCAAAGGTTCAGTACAGCCCACCCACCCCATCCCCAAGTATCCCCACCAACCCTTCTCCTCCGACTCAGGAGCATGGTTGTAACTGAAGGACTACCTGTGCAGTCTTTCAGTTGGTTGAATGCAGATGTGAAAGAGTCTCTAACACACACACACACACACCCGCCTACCTCGGCTTTTGCAAAAACCTTGCGGGATCTACGATGCACCCAACTGAAAAACAAAGTTGTTCTCCCACCAGCTGGTTTTGCATTTGTCTTGCATCAAACACGGTGCTTGCCCTGGATTCCAAACCCTGATACAAAAAGTAACAGCACTTAGACTTATATACCGCTTCACAGGGCTTCATGGCCCTCTCTCAGCGGTTTACAGAATCAGCCTCTTGCCCCAACAATCTGGGTCCTCGTTTTACTGACCTTGGAAGGACGGAAGGACAAGTCAACCTTGAGCCGGTTAGGATTGAACTCCTGGCAGTGGGCAGAATTAGCCTTTAATGCTGCACTACCATAGCTTATCTATCAACTATGATTGATGATACAGATGATAGGATGGATGGATGGATGGATGGATGGATGGATGGATGGATGGATGGATGGAGATAGATAGATAGACAGACAGACAGACAGAAAGAGGGAGGGAGGGAGGGAGTTTGTGTGTGTGTGTATGCATGTATGTATATGTAAGCTCTTAAACTTATATACCGCTCTATCAATAGCACTTAAGACATATATACCACTTTATGGTGCTTGTACAGCCCTCTCTCAGCGGTTTACAGAGTCAGCCTCTTGCCCCCAACAATCTGGGTCCTCGTTTGACCGACCTCACAAGGACAGAAGGCTGAGTCAACCATGGACCGGTCAGGATCGAACTGCAGGCAGCGGGCAGTGAGTTAGCCTGCCATGCTGCATCACGCTACCAATGCAAGCTGCGTTGCCCTGAAATGTGGCCACGGTCTCTTTCTGTCTTAGAAAGTCGGGCATATCTCAAGGCTCCTGAGCTGCCAGCAGCAAATAACTAATTGCCTGCCCCTTGCAAGAGGGCTCCTGGGGCAGGGGATGGGGGGGACGGGGCAGGAACCCTCCCTTCCCACCCCAGAGGGATATAATTCCCCTCTGGGAAAGAAAACAAACTGGGAACTAAATTAAAATTAAACCAAGGGGCCATTTCCAGCAAGGACAGCAGCCCAAGGAGGAGAAACGGAGAGAGCAAGTCAAGATAGAAAGGGAAGTGATTCTAATCTAAGCCATTGGCTCTCAGCCAAACACAGGCAGTCCTCGACTTACGACCACAAGGGAACCCAAAACGCCTGTTGCTAAACACGGCAGTCCTTCAGTCAGCCCTGCCTCCTCGCTGGCCACAGTTGTGAACCCAATCGTTGCAGCTGTTACATCAGGAAGCATCCCCAAATCCCGAAATCCGCCTTCCTTCGTGCCGGCTGGACGGAATTGGCCGAGCGGGGTCTCCAGAGGCGGAGAGGAAAAAGGGGCTTTTGCCACTCTGAGACCACAGAGGACGGCGCCAATCCTTCGCGAGGCTCCTGGAGAGCCAACACCTTCTTTCTCCGGCCACCCTGGATTGCATGGGCCAAGGATCCAGACCCAGCGTTCAGGCAGCAGTCCAACAGGTAGGGTGCATGAGAGGAGAGGTCAAGTCCATCCCACACCGTACAACATGGACCGAGGGGGTGTGTGTGTGGGAGAGAGAGAGGGACACACACACACACACACACCTCTTGCCTTACCTCCCTTGGCTCCTGCAGTCCCTTCTCCTTGGTTGCACAGCCCCTGTGGAGCCACACGGTGGCGCCAGAGTTCTTTCGGGGGGAACCCTGCTAGGATCGGATTGTGCAGGATGCACAAGTGTGCGTGTGTGTGTGTGTGTGTGCGTGTGTGTATGTGTGTGTGTTTTCAAGTGCCAACCTTCTCTATCCCACAGTGAGTCAGTATTTCTCTATCTTGGTGACTATGAGTGGACTTCAATTCCCAGAATTCTTTTGCTGGCTGGGGAATTCTGGGAATTGGAGTCCAATTCTGGGAGTTGGAGTCCACCTATCTTAACATGCCGAAGGTGGGGGGGGGGGAAACATTGCTCTAGGCAGACGCCACCCTGAGGGCAGAGAAGCAACTTCTCCCAAAGGTCCCACATCACAGCCTCTTTGTCTACTTCTCCGTCTGGCACCATCTGGAATAAGCTCTAATCTGGGCCATTTAACTGCCCCCCCCCCCCCCGCCTGTGACTTTCCTAATTTCCCACTAAAGCTACGGGGAGCTACCCAGCCCTCTTCCCCACCAGAGCACCACTTACCTGAGTTTGGTTGCAGACGGAGGACGGGTCAAAAACTGGAAAGGGGGGAAGAGAGGAATCCAGGAAAGACAATGCTGCAGGTGGAAAGTTGGAGGGTCGGGATAAGAGCTGGGCAACCAGCGCAGTCGGGAAACCCCCTCGGTCCATGTTGTATGGGTCCCATGCAGGCCAGAGCAGGGGAAGGAAAGTCACCCTGGGGTTTCACAGCCCTCATATCCATCCAGGAGCTCAGGAATCCTCTTGAGAAGGACCAAGTGTGGGAAGCCTTCCCCCCACTCCTGTAAGAATGAAATATTTTGAGGAATATTAAAAAAGGCGGAATATTATATTTCCCTAAAGGAGAAATACGTTTTTAGAGGCAGAAAGCATCCCCCACTTTTTCTTAAGAGCCCACAGGAGATGCCAGCACTTAAGGAGATAAAGAGCTTATTGAAAGAAGGCGCCAACTATCTAGATGGCTCTATTCATATTAAGCAGCGCAAATGCTGCAGGCCCATTCAAGGCAGGATATTTCAAACCTCCTGGGCAAATTGGTAGGATTAGAAAGCAGCCCCTCACCCAAGATCCAACACAGGATGCCATTAGCCACAATAGGAATTGCCCAACACCCTTTAAGAACACCAAATATGAGCCAGCCGTGTGCAGCAGCTGCCAAAAAAGCCAACACAGTTCTAGGCTGCATCAACAGAGGGATAGAATCAAGATCACGTGAAGTGTTAATACCACTTTATAAGGCCTTGGTAAGGCCACACTTGGAATACAGCATTCAGTTTTGGCCGCCACAATGTAGAAAAGATGTGGAGACTCTGGAAAGAGTGCAGAGAAGAGCAAGAAAGAGGATTAGGGGACTGGAGATTAAAACATATGAAGAATGGTTGCAGGAACTGGGTATGTCCAGTTTAAGAGAAAGAAGGACTAGGGGAGACATGATAGCAGTCTTCCAATATCTCAGGGGTTGCCACAAAGAAGAAGGAGTCAAACTATTCTCCAAGGCACCTGAGGGTAGAACAAGAAGCAATGGGTGGAAACTAATCAAGGAGAGAAGCAACTTAGAACTGAGGAGAAATTTCCTGACAGTTAGAACAATTAATCAGTGGAACAGAAGTTGTGGGCACTCAATCACTGGAGCTTTTTAAGAAGAGATTGGAAAACATTTGTCTGAAATGGTATAAGGTTTCCTGCTTGAGCAGAGGGTTGGACTAGAAGACCTCCAAGGTCCCCCCCATCTCTGTTATTCTGTAGCTTTAACCAGCAGCCCACAGAATGGAAGGAACACCTTCCATCCCCAAACGGTGAAGCAATTCTGGAGAAGAAGAAAATAAAATTCGCCAAGCGGAAAACTCACAATCGTCCTCTATCTGCCAGCCTCCTCTCGTCCTCCGAGCTTTGAAAATGCAGCGAAGATAAAATCCGGTCTGGGAAAAGATTTCCTCCGAAGCCAAAAGCAGATCCTCGCATGACTGTTGCTGCTTTAAATGGATTTATAACAAATAATAAAATAAATATAAAATAAATAAATAAAATAAATAAATAAAATGAAATAAATGAAATAAATGAAATAAATGAAATAAATGAAATAAATGAAATAAATGAAATAAATGATAAATAAAATAAATAAAATAAATAAAATAAATAAAATAAATAAAATAAATAAAATAAATAAAATAAATAAAATAAATAATAAAATAAATAATAAAATAAATAAATAATAAAATAAAATATATAACAATAAAACAATACAATACAATACAATAGTAGATTTGGAAGGGACCTTGAAGGTCTTCTAGTCTAACCCCCTGCCTAGGCAGGAAACCCTACACCGTTTCAGACAAATGGTTATCCAACATCTTCTTAAAGACTCCCAGTGTTGGGGCATTCACAACTTCTGGAGGCAACTTCTGTTCCACGGATTAATTGTTCTAACTGTCAGGAAACTTCTCCTAAGTTGCTTCTCTCCTTGATTAGTTTCCACCCATTGCTTCTTGTTCTACCCTCAGGTGCCTTGGATAATAGCTAGACTCCCTCTTCTTTGTGGCAACCCCTGAGATATTGGAAGACTGCTATCATGTCTCCCTTAGTCCTTCTTTCTCTTAAGCTAAACATACCCAGTTCCTGCAACTGTTCTTCATATGTTTTAGCCCTCTTTACAAAACCAAATAAAATGAAACAAAACCCAACCAAGCAGAGTTGGACGAGATCCGTGCTCGGAACGAGGAAAGGGGGCAAACCATCATTCCTTCTCTGGCATAACTTTAAAAGATTATTTAACACAAGGGGAGGACGGAAGGAGAAAAAATATTTATGCGCACCTCCTTGGAGTCTAAGAGCAAACGACATAACTTCATGGAGGTGGACAATAACGAGTGGAAAAAGGGTTGGCTTTGATCCATGGTCCATCTGTCTGGCAGTAGCATTAATCTGGTGACAAGTAAATGGAACCTCCTAACTCAAATGAAGTCTACCTCTGATTCTCTGATGCCGGAGGGCCACTTCGAGTGTGTCCCAGTTGCCACCTAAACGGCTGCTGGAAAGAAGCCACAGGACATAAGACCAACCCTTAATCCAGAACAGCAAACAGAGCAGCTCCCGTCTTCTCCCGCGAAGTGAGATTTTAACTTTGCCATTCCAGGAAACTGACCAGCTCAGCTCGATAAACCTTGAAATCCTCTCCTTGGCCAAGCTCATCTCAGCGGTGAAATCTCAGTTTAATCCGGGCACTTTGGGGAGAGAAGACAAGCCGCGATTCTCCCTGGCAAGACAAACATTGGTTTGGTTGGTCCTCTTCTGAAGATGGGTTACCTTTTCTTGGAGGTTATTTCTTTCTTCTCCCTGGGTTTCCCATCTTGTTTTCTTGAAGATCCATTCCAGATGCCCCCCACCTTCACGCCGGAGAGGACGCTGCGCCTTAAGACCACCTTCCAAGTCCTCCCATTGACGGCACAGCCAAGAACTGGCTGAGATGAGACCAGCGTACCACCACCGTTTCAGCAGAGGCGTCTCCCACGCCCTGCCTGGCGGTCAGCTATCTGGGGCCGGGCTTTAGAGCTGGACCTCACTTCTCCTCCCCCCCAAGCCAGCTCTTGGTAGAACACACCACTGGTGGTCAAACCTATTTTGGCCCTGGGAGCTTCTCCACTCAGCCCGCACCGACCTCCATTCTAATCCTGCAACGACATCACCGCAGGGCCATGAACGAGACAAAGAGGATCAAGAAGCCCATAATATCCGCTCCGGCCGTCCCTTCCAGGGGATTCAGGGGCTACTTGGGAAGGCTGCCACTTTTCCTGACCAAAGACGGTTTCTCTCTTGTCTCGGCCAGACCTGCTTAACCAGGGGGTCTCCCCTCCTTCCCACCCGCTCAGTGGGGGCGGTGCCAGAACAATACTTGGGTCACTCAGCACCCCTTGGCAGCATCTGCAAAGACCCCACCCCACCTCAGTCCCCTTCTGTCTCCATACCCCCCTAAGTCCTCTGCGCAAGGCTGGAGATATACGGCAATCACCCAGAACCCAAGTTGATCTGGCCCAAACCCCCGAAGCACATTCACATCAGGCAGACACACACACACAAACACACACACACAAACACACTCCCTGCTTGCTCTCTAGGAAATAGCATTTTATGCTTACGGCCTGCAATTGCACCCTCCAAAGCCAACCCACAAGCAAAATAATAATAATAAATTTAATAAATTTGAATTTATTAGCCGCTCCCTTTCCAGATAGGACTCGGGGCGGCGTACAATAGAACATATAAAACATAAAACATATGTACAAACACAAAACAAAATCTTTCGAGCTAGGTTGATTTTTATAGCCTTGCATTTATATTATTACTAAAAAAAAAAGAAAACTTTTATCTCTTAATACTGCAAGCTGCCCCGAGTTACTGTGTGGCAAGATAGACGTTTAATAAACGATACAAGTAAATAAATAAATAGCCATATAAGCAGTCCTGCATTAGCGGCCGTTCGTTTAGTGACTGTCCAAGGTTACAACGGCACTGAAAAAAGTGACTGACTTAGAACCGTGCTTCATACTTATGACCGTCACTGCATCCCAAGGCCACATGATCCAAATTCAGACGCCTGGTAACATATTTAACGACGGTCGCACCGTGTCTGGGGTCAAGTGATGATCCCCTGATTCGGATGAGCAAAGCCCATTAAAAAGCCAGATTCACTTAACAACGGGGTTACTACCTTAACAAGTGCAGGGATTCGTTTAACAACTGTGGCAAGGAAAAGTCGTAAAACGGGGCCAAAAACCCAGTTAACAAATGTTTGCAACAAGAAATTTTTGGGCTCAATTGGGGTCGTACGTTGAGGATTACCCGCAAAAGGAGCCGAATTGGATCTTTGTGAAAAGTTTTATTTTTCCTTTCCATTCTCATAGGTACCATTAACATTTACCTGTTGGCTTCTAGCATTTTTTAAGAATATAAAAAGCACAATTGTTTTCTTGCCACCCCGTAGATCCATCTTATTTTGCAACAACCCTCCACCTTTCTTCCCGACCTCCTTTCTCTGCCTTCTTCTTTCCTCCTCTCCTTCCTCTTTTCTTCTTCCCCTCCTTCTCCCCCCACTCCTCCTCTCTTCTTCTCCTTCTTGCTCTGTCTCCTACTTACTACCCCTCCCTTACTTCCTCTCCTTTACCCTTTCTTCTTTTCCCTCCTTTTTCTCCCTCCTTCCGTTGTTGCCCTTGCTTATTTTCTTCTTTCACTTATCATGAGTGGGATCTCTGGATGTCCTCCCAGGGCAAAGAGACAGGATGCAGGAAATAACCTTTAAAATTTCCCTCCCGCAGTTGGAGCAAAGTTTCCTATTATTCGGCCTTAAAAGGGTGGATTTCTTCTAAGCGTCCTCTTTCAAGACGAGGCAATTGCAGGGAATTTGAGTGCTTCTCCTTCTGCAAAAAATCCGGCTCTTCGGTTTTTAGGGTCATTTATCAAGACTATTTCTAGTCTCTGCTCCAGTGCGCCCACCAGGGATACCCAGAGGAGATCTTTCCAGCTGGGTCTAAATTTATTCCAGAAGATTCTGGCTCTGAGACAGCCAGGGATTAAAAAACGGCAAGGATGAGATGAGATTAGAAGCAAACAAAGTAATAGCCAAAAGCCAACATGGATTTGTCAAAAACAGATCATGCCAGACTAATCTTATTGCATTCTTTGATAATGTGACAAAATTAGTGGACCAGAGGAATGCCGTTGATATAGTTTACTTGGACTTCAGTAAGGCTTTTGATAAGGTAGACCATAACCTACTACTAGATAAAGTAGAAGAATGTGGGTTAGACAGCATCACCACCAGATGGATTGGTAACTGGCTGACCAACCGCACTCAACGTGTAGTTCTCAATGGAACTGCATCTACATGGAGGGAAGTATGCAGTGGAGTACCCCAAGGCTCTGTTTTAGGCCCAGTACTCTTCAACATCTTCATCAATGATTTGGATGAGGGAATAAATGGGGAACTCATCAAATTTGCAGATGATACCAAGCTGGCAGGAATAGCCAACACTCCAGAAGATAGGCTTAAGATACAGAAGGATCTTGACAAACTTGAACATTGGGCACTATCTAATAAAATGAAATTCAATGGTGAAAAGAGTAAGGTTCTACATTTAGGCAACAAAAACGGAATGCACAGGTACAGTATAGGTGATACCATACTCAGTAGTAGTAACTGTGAAAGGGATCTTGGAGTCCTAGTGGACAACCATTTAAATATGAGCCAGCAGTGTGCAGCAGCTGCCAAAAAAGCCAACACAGTTCTAGGCTGCATCAACAGAGGGATAGAATCAAGATCACGTGAAGTGTTAATACCACTTTATAATGCCTTGGTAAGGCCACACTTGGAATACTGCATTCAGTTCTGGTCGCCACGATGTAAAAAAGATGTGGAGACTCTAGAAAGAGTGCAGAGAAGAGCAACAAAGATGATTAGGGGACTGGAGACTAAAACATATGAAGAACGGTTGCAGGAACTGGGTATGTTTAGCTTAAGAGAAAGAAGGACTAGGGGAGACATGATAGCATTATTCCAATATCTCAGAGGTTGCCACAAAGAAGAGGGAGTCAAACTATTCTCCAAAGCACCTGAGGGTAGAACAAGAAGCAATGGGTGGAAACTAATCAAGGAGAGAAGCAATTTAGAACTGAGGAGGAATTTCCTGACAGTGAGAACAATTAATCAGTGGAACAGCTTGCCTCCAGAAGTTGTGAATGCCCCAACACTGGAAGTCTTTAAGAAGATGTTGGATAGCTATTTGTCTGAAACGGTATAGGGTTTCCTGCCTAGGCAGGGGGTTGGACTAGAAGACCTCCAAGGTCCCTTCCAACTCTACTATTGTATTGTATTGTATTGTATTGTATTGTATAGATTTGGGGGTAAATCCAGTGAGCTGAAAACCGGAGAGGCCAAAAAAAAGGAAATGAAGAAATGCAGAAATAACCCCCTCAAAGGAGGGAGAGGCATAGATGACGGTTGGAGAAAAAGGGATCAGAAGAAGGACGGAGACAGGGAAGGTCTTCTGCAGAGGGACGACAGGAACCTCAGGTGTGAACTGTTCACCACGTATGGAGAGCAGGTGAGAATAAGAGAGCTGGAAGGGACCTTGGAGGTCTTCTAGTCCAACCTCCTGCTTAGGCAGGAAAAACTATTCCATTTCAGACAAATGGTTCTCCAATCTCTTCTTTAAAAACCTCCAGTGATGGAGGACCCACAATTTCTGAATGCAAACTAATTGTCCTCCCTGTCAGGAAGTTCCTCCTTCGTTCCAGGTTGCTTCTCTCCTGGATGAGTTTCCGTCCGTTGCTTCTTCTTGTCCTGCCTTCAGGGGCTTTGGAGGATAGCTTGACTCCCTCTTCTTTGGGGCAGCCCCCCAAATACTGGAAGATGGCTCTTATGTCACCCTTAGGACTAATACATACAGAATAGCAGAATTGGAAGGGACCTTGGAGGTCTTCTAGTCCAACCTCCTCATTAAGCAGGAGACCCTCTATGATTCCAGACAAATGGCTGTCTTCCTAAAAACCTCCAGTGATGGAGGACCCACATCCAGGAAGTGGAGGAGAGGAGAGGAGAGGAAGGAAGGAAGGAAGGAAGGAAGGAAGGAAGGAAGGAAAGAAAGAAAGAAAGAAAGAGGAAGGTAAAGAAAGGAAAGGAAGGGGAGGAGAGGAAAGGAGGAAAGAAAGGAAGATGAAGGGGAGGAAAGGAAGGAAGTGGAGGGGAGGGGAGGAGATAAGAGGAAGGAAAGAAAGAAAGAAGGAAAAAGAGAAAGAAAAAGAAAGAGTAAGGTGAAGAAAAGAAAGGAAGGGTAGGTGAGGAGAGGAGAGGAAAGGAAAAGAGGAAAGAAAGGAAGGGGAAGGAAGGAAGTGGAAGGGAGGAGAAGAAGAAGGAAAGGAAGGAAGGAAGGAAGGAAGGAAGGAAGGAAGAGGAGGGGAAGGAAAGGAAAAAGAGAAGGAAAGATTGAGGAGCCTCATAGGGGAAAACTTTTCCACCACCCTACAGGGACTATGGAAAAGCCTGGGAAAGGTTAGGGATTTTCTCCCTGGGGAGCTGATCCGGTCCTTCCTTGCAACGGTTGGTGGGTGGGTCAGCCTCCGAGGACGTCCCCGGACCTTTGGGCCTGGGGGAGTCCAAGCCAGGGTGGGAAAGGGCAGCCAGAGGCCCTTTTAGTCAGGCAGCTTTGAGCTTCAGGATGGGGCCAGAGGTTCCCCTGGGCTTCTCCTTCTGCCCCCTGAGACTGTAATTGCCCCCTAGGATGGCAAGGACGCTCCCTGGCAGGAGGGCAGAGCACACACACACCTGCTGACCCTCGGAAGACCCCCAAAGAAACCAGGCCCGGGACTCACCTGAACTTCTGCTGCTGCTCCTCCTCCTCACCTTCCTCAAGCTGGACGGGGGCTTCTCCCAAATTCTGCCCAAGGGCAGGTTGGAGGGAGGGAGAATGGAGGGCTCCTGGAGGCAACCCCCCCCCCCCTCAGTCCCCAGAGCCTAGACTGGCTGGTGCCAAAGCCCTCAGGGAGTTAATGAAGTGGAGAATTTGGTGGCGGCTGGACGTCTGGACTCACCCCTGGTCATCTCCCAAAGCCACGCTGCTTTCGACCCTTACCCGGCCACGGCTGCTCTGCGCCAGGGAGGAGGAGGGGGGTGATAGATAGAGGCATGGATGGATGGATATATCTCTATCTCTATAATATATCTATGTCTATCTACTATATATCTATAGCCATCTCTCTCTCCATTTCTCTCTCTCTCTAATATCGCTACCTCTATCTAACTCTATCTATCCATTTCTCTCTCTCTCATTTCTGTCTGTCTGTCTGTCTGTCTGTCTGTCTATCTATCTATCTATCTATCTATCTATCTATCTATCTTCCTTGACTTACAACCGTTCATTTTGTGACTATTCAAAATTACAATGCATAGAAAAATGTGACTTATGAGCATTTTTCACACTGATGAAGCATTGCAGCATTCCCTTGGGCACATGATCAAAATTCAAACACTGGTTCATATTTTTGACGGTTGCAATTGTCCCGAGATCACATGTTCCCCTTTTGCGACCTTCTGAGAAAGTCGATGGAGGAGCCTGATCCATTTAACAACCGTTTTCATGACTTATCAACTGCAGTGATTCACTTAACAACTGGGGCCAGTTATATATATATATAAGTTGAGAGTTGACTTGTGGCCAGATAGGTGGCAAATAAATGTAATCAATCAATCAATAATAAATAACATGTTTGCTGCCTCGAGTTTATTTGAAAAGTAACATGGGTTCCTTTTTTTTTTTTTTAAATCTAACAATGAATCAATGAAAGCCGGGGGCCGATGAGGCTGAAGGACGGGGAGTGGGCTGGAGGGTCAGAAGTTGACGGAAATGGCAGTGATGGCTAAACTGACCGTTTTGATCAAAGGAAAAAAAAACTTTTCTCTCTACACGGAAACCACTTCTGGACTTTGTGCTTGAGGTGGGGGGGGGGAAATGAAATTTCGATTTTGGGGTTTACCGATTCGATGGATTTGCTCTTATAGAAATGGCTCCTTTATACCATTCCGTAAAAGTAAATAGGAGCTTTGATGTCAATGCTTTATTCAACTGTCAATGCTTTCCCCTCTCTTTTCTTCCTCCTCTCTTCCTTTCGCATTCCCCTTTTTCCTCCCACGTAACAGGGTCCCTGTTATTTTCTTTCCTATTTTTCTGTATTCTATTATATCATCTCATTTTAAAAAAACAAAACATTTTTTAAAGAAGTCCAGTGGATGGAACGAGTGGAAGGCCAATTCCCTTCCTGGTTTGGGGGGGGGGAGGGAAAATTGTGAAATAGCCCCTCCCTCCAGGAATTGGTGCTGGGGTCCCCAGACCTGGTCAGTCTTATTGGGAAGGCACAGAATGGGTCTCCAACCACCTGCCCAGTGAGCCCCCTCCTCTCACTTGTTTTTTTAAAAATATTTTTATTAGATAGTTTTTTCCAGTTTTTAAAACATAAATATCACCTTTGCAACATCTCTACATTGTTAAGTATCCATTATACTCCTTTTATCCATACATATATGTACATCTGTCTGTCTTTTTTTACACATTTTTCATCTGCTCATATAGTTATTTATACTATTTCTTCTATTTCTATTGTCCTTTCCATGTACTTATTTCCCTACAATACATCTTATATCCTTCTACGTACATATGTTTCTTATATTTCTTATTCAGTGATATTTTATATACAGTGCATCTTCCCTTTTCCCCCCTCTTGTTAATTCTGCGGTTTTATGATTATTTTCTAATTTCTTAAATCTCCTCCCTCCCCACTTTATTGCTTTCTTATTCTTTGCATCTTTCCTCTAGCCATTTGTACCATAAATTCCATACTGAGTAATACTCAGATTCTTCTTCATCTTTTCTTTCTTTTGGGAGTTCTGTTGGGATAGATAGATAGATAGATAGATAGATAGATAGATAGATAGATAGATAGATAGATAGATAGATTAATGATAGAGAGATAAAGATAGAGATAGATAGATAGATAGATGATAGAGAGATAGAGATAGACAGAGACAGACAGACAGACAGACAGATAGACATACTCATACATACATATAAAATTAATGAAATTAATTCTGAAGGAAGCAAATTAATCTCCAAAACTGAACACTTCAACAAGAGAATAATTATGGAAGCTATCAAAATAGAGAAACACCCCCACAACATGAATAAAGGTGACGATACCTCCCTCCTATCAGACATCTGGAAACCAGCCCTAGTCAACAAATGAGCCCCACCAACCACCCAGGCCGTTACAACACGAAACAACAATAGACACACAGCCAGCACCAATCAGCACCAATCTACCAATCATGATACAACTACACAACCAATCATTCCACTTACTGAAACAAAGCCAGCACTCCACACACCCCCACCAAGATTTATAGAAAGACAGCAGCTCCGACCACGCTTTAAGCCCAAAACCCAGACTGAAGATGGCGAGTGAGACCCCGTCGAAACATTGCCAAGACAATCTCAAGCTTACACGGGAAAAGACCCGAATATAAGACACACACACACACATATGTATATATATATGTGTGTGTGTGTGTGTGTGTGTATATGTGTGTGTGCATATATATATGTGCCTCTCTATATATGTATGTGTGTGTGTGTGTGTGTGTATGTATGTATTTGTGTTACAACCCCCGGTATGCCCAAATATGGGAGGGAACTCACTACTCCCCCTTTCGGTCTATCCGCTCACTGCAGGAGACCATCCAGGCAGAAAACCATACTTTTAATGTTGCCTTTTTATATTTATCAGCACAAATACAACACACACACACACACACAGAGGCCGCCCCCTCCTTCCTCTCTTCGGGGGGGGGGCATCCCCAGCAGCCCCTCCCTGGCTGATTCCGGAGAGGAGGCTCCGTCTGAAGCGGCGGCAGGAGGCGGTTCCTGCAAGACACGTGTCCCGGGGGAAGAGGGCGGAGCGGGGCTGGTAACACGTGTCTGCCTGGCAGTTGCGGCTTTCCCCGGCCCCGTTTGCCGGGCGGGGGCGGTCCAGAGACGGCTGGAAGGAAGGAAGGAAGGGAGGAAGAGCGGAGCGGCGGAGCTCCATGGCTGCGGTCTACGGCGGTGTGGAAGGGTGAGACGGCCGGGGGAGGCTTCAACCAGCCCCCCCCCCGCGCTTGCCTTCCCCGACTCACCTGGCGCCCAGGTGAGTCGGGGAAGGCGATGCAAGCGCTGGGAGGGGCTGCACTTGCCCCAGATCGGGGAGGGGTCGCTGGAGGGGAGGGGCTTGTCTTGGAGTCCCCCCCTGCCCAATTTGGGGTGGCCGGACCCCAGGCATTGGGTGATCCAAGCCGGAGGAGGGGGCCCTTCTCTGGATCCCCGCTTTGGAGGGGCTCCCTTCAAAAGTGGGTTGGGGGCGTGGAGGGACCCTTTGAAAGCCCTTGGGGGTTGCAACTTTTGCAACAAGCTCCCCAAATCAATCCCCGCGCCCGCCTTTCTCAGCGCTGGCCTCCAGGTGTGGATTGACAAGGGGAGGGGGAGGGGAGGGGCTTGTCTTGGAGTGCCCCCCCCCGCCCAATTGGGATAGCCGCACCCCAGATATTGGATGGTCCAACCCGGTGGGGAAGGGGGCTCTTCCCTGGATCCCCGCTTTGGAGGGGCTCCCTTCAAAAGTGGGTTGGGGGCGTGGAGGGACCCTTTGAAAGCCCTTTGGGTGTTGCAACTTTTGCAACAAACCCCTCCGATTAATCCCCCGCTCGCCTTTCTCAGAGCTGGCCTCCAGGGGCGAATTGACAAGGGGAGGGGTCGGGGGTCCTATGCTCTCCGAGCTCGTTCGGGCTACCTGCAGCCAGCATAAAAGTATATGAATTAGTTTATTATTTACAGATGTTGCTTCTAAAAATAGCCTCCCTGCAGTGAGGTTGGCATCATTTGGGCCCCTCCTCACCTCCCCCCCCCCACCAGGAGGCAAGAGGGACATTTCCCAGGTTGCAAAACGGCTGAGGTCCCATGGGGCTGGGCAGGGCCGCCCTGCAAGGGGGAAGGAAGCCGTGATAGGCATGGCAGGGCGGAGATCAGGCTGCTGGGCCAAAAGTTTGGCTGCCTTCTAAGGGAGGGAACGTTGGAAACCGAGATAGCTGGTTTGCAGATGGTGGCTTGTGAGTTGGGGAGAGGGGGGCTTAAACCGAGGGGCCCATTTTGGTGGCTTAAAACAGGGTTTCTCAATCTTGCAGATGGCTGGACTTCAACTCCCAGAATTCTCCAGGCAGGCAGGCAGGGTTGGTGGGCGGGGCCTTGCTGGTTGGATGAATCTTAGACCAATGATCAGACAATATCCAAGCAAGGAACTGCCCAGCTCAGCCAATACACAATCCGACAATACATAATAACCCAATCAAGGAACCTCCAAGAAGGCTCCCAGCAACCCCTCCTCTCCACACACCCTAGCACTGATGATGTCCTCCAGTTGGGTAATGAAATGTCTACAAGAAAATCACCCAGCTGAGAGTATCAAAGGCCCCCACAGTCATCCTCCTCCTCCTCTTTCTCCTCTTCCTCCTCCTCTCCACACACCCATCAAAGACCACACAGTTCTCCTCCTCTCCACACACCCCATTCCCTTCGAGCACTGATAATGTTCCCTAGTTGGGTAATGAAACGTCTGCAAGAAAATAACCAAGCTCAGAGAGCACCAAGGACCCCCCACAGTTCAACCCTGAGCCCCAAAGGTTCATTATATATATTATATATATATATGCTGGTTTTGTTGTATTCAGGTCTTTTCCCGTGTAAAGTGGGAAAAGACCCACGGGAAAAGACCCGAATACAACAAAACCAGCATACCTACACCCGTGAAAATCTACGAAAACAAATTATATATATATATATATATATATATATATATATATATATATATATATATATTCATTCCCATGGAATGTTTAGGTGAGCATACACAGGTAGTCCTTGACTTACAACCATTTGTTTAGCGACCATTCAAAGTTACAACAGCACTGAAAAAAGCGACTTATGACCATTTTCCACCCTGACAGTCGTTGCATCCTCCCCCTGGTCATGTATATCAAAATTCGGACTCATACTTATGACTGTTGCATCCTCCCGGGGCCACGTGACCCACTTTTGAGACCTTCTGGCAATCAGAGTCCATGGGGAAGCCAGATTCACTTAACAACCATGTGTCTAACTTACCAACGGTGGCCAGAAAGGTTGCAAAATGAGGCAAAGCTCACATAAACAACTGTCTCACTTAATGATAGAGATTTTGGGCTGCATTGTGGTCATAGGTCGAGGACTTGACTGACCTCTGCCAAGCTGGGCAGCAGACCCGCCTCCTGCAGCCCCTCAAGTGGGATTTTCCTTCCCCTGCAGGGGGGGGACCCACTCCAAGGTGGTGCTGCTCTGTGAAGATGGCAAGATCCTGGCCCAGACCGAGGGGCCCTGCACCAACCACTGGGTGAGGATGGGGCCCTTCTTGGGGGGGGGGAGGGAAAATGTGAGTAGGGGGGGGCGCTAGATCCTGCTTTCGTTCCTATGCATGTAGAAAAAAAACTCCCAGCTCTGACGATCTTCCTTGGGAAGGTCGCTCTGGAAAATACTATTTCAATAGCAACAGCCCTTCTACCGCTTCACAGCCGTTTCCAGCCCCCTCTAAGGGGTTTACAGGGTCAGCATCCCCCCCCCCCCAAACTGGGTCCTCATTCGACCCACCTAGGAAGGAGAGAAGGCTTGAGCTGGTCAGATAGATAGATAGATAGATAGATAGATAGATAGATAGATAGATGATAGATAGATAGATAGATAGATAGATAGATAGATAGATGATAGATAGATGATAGATAGATAGATAGATAGATCGATTAGATAGATAAGATAGATAAGATAGATAGATAGATGATAGATAGATAGATAGATAGATAGATAGATAGATAGATACATGATAGATAGATAGATGATAGATAGATAGATAGATAGATAGATAGATAGATAGATAGATAGATGATAGATAGATAGATGATAGATAGATGATAGATAGATAGATAGATAGATAGATAGATAGATAGATAGATAGATAGATAGATGATAGATAGATAAGATAGATAAGATAGACAGACAGACAGACAGACAGATAGATAGGTGGATCGATCAATTAGATAGAGTGGATAGTTTAGATAGAGTAGATAGACAGATAGACAGACAGACAGATATAGATGATCGATCGATCGATTAGAGTAGATAGATAGATGATAGATAGATAGATAGATAGATAGAGTAGATAGATGATAGATAGATAGAGTAGATAGATTGATAAATAGATGATAGATATAGAGAGATAGAGTAGATAGATAGATGATAGAGAGATAGAGTAGATAGAGAGGTAGATGATAGAGAGTAGATAGATAGATAAATAGATGAGAGATAGAGTAGATAGATAGATAGATAGATAGATAGATGATAGAGAGAGAGAGAGAGAGAGAGAGAGAGAGAGAGAGAGAGGGAGATAAGATAGCCGGCAGCTGCCACCTATTGGCTGTGCTTGGCAGGGCTGTGTTTTTTATTGCCAGATGCCAGATGCCTGGGCTTGAGAGGGGGGGGAGGCCCAAAGGAGACACCCCCTCTCCAATAGAGATGGGGGGGGGAGCAGCATTGAGGGAAGTTGTTGTGAAGCTCAGTTAAGATACAGTGAGAATCCCAGGGGCAGAGGGAGAGCCGGGTATATTTAAATACGGGTGTGAGCACCTTAAGTGTGCAAGGAGGGGCGTAAGTGTGCAAATGGAAGGTTGTCTCTTTCTCCCCTCGGGGCGAGAAGCTGGTTGGCTCGGACGCCTGCCTGGAACGGATAGACGCCATGGTCCAAGATGCCAAAAGGAAGGCTGGGGGCGACCCCCATGTTCCCCTTCGATCGCTGGTGAGTCTCCCGCCCCCTTTCCATTAAAGCCCCACCCCACCCCGGTTGTCATTCTGCAGCCACTCAAGGGCTTTAGGGAACTGCCCAGGGCAGGTGGGTGAAAGAAGGTAATGTCAGGGTCCCAAACAGCATCCGAAAGGAAAACCGGAGTCCAAGGCAAAGTACTGTTCAAATTTACGAAAAGAGCCATGTTGGCACATCTGGGAAAACCCGAATCTGAAGGCTTCCCGGTTTTCCCCACCCCGTAGAAAGTTCAAAGTCTTGCCCCCCCCACACCCACAAGTCCATCACATGATCCACTCTTCCCCTGCCACGCTGGCAGTTCCACCCATCCAGTTCTGGTCAGGTGCAGAGGTGCAGAGACAAAGGATGACCTTGGCTTTCTAGAAAGAATTTTGTTATGGCTGCATGTCAGCTAACTCCGTACAATCCCCCCTTCACATTTTCCCACAACAGAAAAAATGCATAGTAGAATAGTAGAAAGTGTGGCAGGCCAAAGATCCAAAAGAAAAGGTGGCTGCAGGCCTGACAGGTAGGTATGTTGGCATCCCCATGCGTGGGACATGAGGTTGGGATGCAAGCCCCCTTGGCACTGTTTTTGTGATGTTGCCACTTGCCAGTCAACATCTTGGCATCGTCCTGGTTAGCTGTATGCAGAGATAACAGTTGGAAGGGACCTTGGAGGTCTTCCAATCTGACCCTACTCAAGCAGGAGATCCTTACAGAATAATAGAGTTGGAAGGGACCTTGAAGGTCTTCTAGTCTGACCCCTTGCTCAAGCAGGAGTCTCTATTATCATCCCGGACAAACGGCTGTCCAGTCTCCCCTTAAAATCCTCCAGTGATGGAGCACCCACAACTTCTGGAGGCAACTTCTGTTCCCCTGGTTAATTGTCCTGACTGTTAGGAAGTTTCTCCTTAGTTCCAGGTTGCTCCTCTCCTTGATTAGTTTCCATCCGTTGTTCCTCGTGCCCCCTTCAGGGGCTTTGGAAAATAAGTTGCACCCCCTCTTCTTTGGGGCAGCCCCTCAAATATTGGAACACCGCATCACATCACCCCTGGTCCTTCTTTTCATTTAAGTAGACCTACCCAATTCTCCTCTTCCCTTGGGTAGTGAGAGGCCCTCAACCCCAGTGGAAGCGGAAGAAGGAATGGCTTCCTTCTTGAGCTTCCAGCCCCAGAAACCCAGGGAGTTTATTCGAAATTGATTTGTGGCTGGGGGCTCACAGCGTGGCTGCCTGTGGCTGCAGGGCCTCTCCCTGAGTGGAGGGGAGCAGAAGGAAGCCATCCAGAAGCTCATTGAGGACATGAAGAGGCGCTTCCCCCATCTGAGCGAGAATTACTTTATCACCACTGATGCCATTGGAGCCATGGCCACTGCTACCAACACCGGTAAGCCTTCCTTTCTTTCCTTCCTTCCTTCTTTCCTTCCTTTCCTTCCTTCCCTCCATCCCTATTCCTTCCCTCCCTCCTATTCCTTCCCTCCTTTCTTTCCTTCCCTCCTATTCCTTCCCTCCTTCCCTCTCTCCCTCCCCTTGATCCCTATTCCTTCCCTCTCACCCTCCATCCCTTCTATTCCTTTCCTTCCTTCTTTCCTTTCCTTCCTTCCTTCCCTACCTCGGTCCCTATTCCTTCCCTCCCTCCTATTCCTTTCCTCCTTCCCTTCCTTCCCTTCTTCCTATTCCTTCTCTCCCTCCCTTCTTCCTATTCCTTCCCTCCTTTCCTCCCTCCCTTCTCCTGGGTCTCTCTGAGTTTGCTTATTTATTTGCAGGCCCTTCATAACCCAAATAGCTCACATCATCAGTGCAAGGAAGTAGGGGGGGGGGGGCTTTCCCTCCCAATTTTGTGGTTTCCTCTTTGACGGTTCCTTGATTCTGGGTTTTTGCTGGATGGTTTGTCTGGTGTTAATCCCTGTTTATCTGGGTGTTGGGGCTGCTTCTGGTCTTTTTGTTCCCTCCTTAGCTTTTGCATTGTCTCTTTTTAACAGTGCGTAAATGTGGTTTACTTTTATGTGCCTATTGATGACCGACTTGTCCAAGTGCCAGGAATTCTCCAGCATTTTTAGATTTAGCTTGGTTTTAGGAGGCTCCGATTCTTGTGGGAAGTTGGGTTTTATTTGATAGCGGAGCACTTGATTAGTTTCGGTGTTTTTTCAAAAAGAATTGTTTTTCTGAGTTCCCATTGTTGCTTCTGCTGATGAGGTTATCCACGGAGGATACTACAGGCAGTCCTCAACTTACGACCACAATTGAGGCCAAAATTTATGTTGCTACATGAGAAATTTGTTCAGTGAATTTTGCCTCATTTTATGACCTTCCTTGCCAGAGTTGTTAAGCTGTCCATCACTGCCATTCTTAAATAAGTAACATGATTGCTAAAAAGGGGCCGAAATTACTTGAACCACCAATACAGATAGTTCTCGACTTACGACGGTTTCTTTAGTGATTGTTTGAAGTTATAACAGCACTGAAAAGAGTTACTTAGGGCCATTTTTCACACTTATGACCGTTGCATCGTCATCCAACTCCCTTCGTGGGTCTTTCTTTCCCCTCCAGGTGGTGTGGTGCTCATCTCGGGAACAGGCTCCAACTGCAAACTCATCAATCCTGATGGCTCCCAGATCAGCTGTGGAGGATGGGGCCACATGATGGGGGATGAAGGATCAGGTGAGGAAACAGCCCCCCTGATCCAGGATCTCCCTAACAGATCCTTTTGCACTTCTGGATTTGGAAGATGGCAAAAGTCCGATCACTGTTTCTCTGACATGGGCAGATTGGCCAGAAAAACACCGGGATCTCTTGGGAGATTCAGACCTTAACAGATTAACAGAGTTGGAAGGGACCTTGGAGGTTATCCAGTCCAACCCCCTGTCCAAACAGGAGTCCCTACACCATTTCTGACAGATGGCAGTCCAGTCACCCCTTGAAAGCCTCCAGGGATGAAGCTCCCACAACTTCCAAAGGCAACTTCTGTTCCAATGGTTGATTGTTCTCACCTTCAGAAAATTCCTCCTTATTTCCAGCTTGAATCTCTCCTTGGTCAGTTTCCATCCATTATTCCTTGTCTGGCCCTCAGGTAACTTAGAAAATAGCTTGACCCCCTAACTCCTCTGTGGGGCAGCCCCTCAAGTATTGGAAGATGCTCTCCTGTCTCCCCTGGTCCTTCTCCTCACTAGACCAGCCAGGCCCAGTTCCTGCAACCGTTTATTGTATGTTCGAGTCTCCAGTCTCCAGACCTTCTCCCATATCCAGCTTCTTCTGGGCTGGATCCTGTCACCTTGCCCCATCTCTCTCGATGGTGATATTTGAGATTCCAGAACCCTCTTTTGACCCTCCACCAGGTCATGACTTAGAAGAACTTCATTGTCACTTTGAAAGTACGCTAATCGGCAGAGATGAAAATGACATTTCCTTGCATGCATCTTTCTGTGGAGGACATGTGGGCTTTCCCTCTAAGAGGAAGAAGGGGCCGGGGATGTGGCCAAGGATGCAGAACACCCCCCCCCCCCCGGGAGCTTCCCACAGAACTTTGGAATTGATTGGCTATTTTGTCCAGAACATAGATAAACGTGGAGGCTTGCAATAGCGGGGAATATCTGTTGCTCTGGTGTGCTTAACGAAACGTTTGGAAACCGACCCACAAGCTCAGAGGAGGAACCTTCACCCTCAGAAACACGGGGGGGGGGGGGGGGGGGGACAACTAATTTTTCCGCTTCCCCTTTTGCTGTGACGGTAAATTTGAAAATTCCCTACAAGCCGTAAATAAAAATAGCCAGGGTCTGCTAACTGCGAATGTTTCCTTGAGGATCTGTCATTCTTGCTGGTTAAGTTTTACTTCCTGCAGGGATGCTTTTAGGAAGATGCAGAATAGCAGAGTGGGAAGGGACCTTGGAGGTCTTCTAGTCCAGCCCCCTGCTCAAGCAGAAGACCCTTTTGTTGCCGAGTGCCAAACAATGCAGGGCTTGTGTGCAACAGGGCCAGCACCCATGATGCAAAACGCGCCTCCGCATCCGCGCATCCCCCCCCCCCTGCTCAGTGCAGTACCGGAAAGCCTCCGGAGCCTGTGGAGGGTGGAAACGGCCTTCCCTGGCCCTCCGGAAGGCCAAAAATCAGCTGGCGCACATTGGAGCTGATGGCTCAGGTGCCGGGAGATATGGCTCCGCGTGCCCCCCGTGGCTCACATGCTGTAGGGTTGCCATCAGGGCTCTTATCATTTCAGACAAACGGATGTCCAGGGTCTTCTTGAAAACCTCCGATGACGGAGCCCCCCCCCCCCCCGTTTTATCTAGGCGTGTGTCTCAGTTCTGACAGGGCAGCGGCTTCCTTGGGAGCCCAGGGCCCTGAGATTAATGCGCTGCGTGGCTGGGGATGAAAGCAAAGTCCAGCCCACAGGCTGACCGTCTCTTTTGGCCTCTGGCAGCTTATTGGATTGCCCACCGGGCTGTGAAAATTGTGTTTGACGGCTTGGACAACCTGGAGGCCCCACCGCACAACATCAGCTACGTCAAGCAAGCCATGTTTGACTACTTCCAGGTAAGCAAAAGGTCTCCGCCCTCCCCCCACCTTCATCATCGCCCTCCTCTGGTGGGGGACTGGCGCCTGTGGGAGTGGGAGGGCAGACCAAAGCCGTAGGTCCAGCTAAAGCAGGAAGCCTCCCATTGGGAAGGCTGTAGATACCCAAGGGGGGGGGATACACAGGAGTGAAATCAACTTACCTTTGCTACCGGTTCGGTAGTAATGTGAGCGTGTACATTGCCTCCGCTCGCACACATTGCCTCCACGCATGCGCAGGATCTTCCGTGCATGCACAAAGGGTCAAAAACAGACGTGGTGGTGTCTGGGCGGGTGGGCGGAGCCTGCTACTGAGCGTGCCTGCAAAGGTAAGCGAACAGCTGTCTCCCAAGTACTGCCATGTTCCACTATCCAGTTGTTGGCCTTTCTGATCAACACTTGTTAAATCTGGGTGTCATGTGGCAGGTGCCTGTCTGATTGGATTCTAAAGTCCCAGACCAGTTCAGCTCCCTCCTTTTTTATCGTTACGTCTATTTTAAGCTCCCACCAGTTCTTGCTTGCAGACAAATCCTATTCCTTGCAAATCTTCCAATGCACCATTGTTGCCACTTTTGTCATGCTGTTGCTTCTAGTGAGTCGGAGTGGTCTTCTTGCAGCAGCTAACTAGGTAGTCCAAATCATTTTTATTGTAACGTGATGTTTGGGAAGAGGAAAAGGAGAAAGAAAAGGAAAAAAAAGGAAGGATAGAAGAAAAAGGAAAGTTTTCTTCATGTTTTCCCACAGGTTTCCGACCGAATGGGGCTCCTAACTCACCTCTACAGGACCTTTGAGAAGTCCAAGTTTGCAGGGTTCTGCCGGAAACTGGCTGAAGGTGGGCTGCAGGTCAAAGGGATGAGTAACTTTAGGATGCCAGGGAAAAAACTGCAGGGTCCCTTCTCAGGCTGATGCTTAATCAAGTTCTTGGACTGTGCTGAGTCAGCAGAGGAAAGATTTTCCCGTCAGTAGTGGGTGGTTGCAGGATTGGGGAATTCTGGGAGCTGAAGTCCACTCATCTTGACACTGCCAGGTTAAGACACAACTGATTTTGTGTATCACAAGGCGTGAACAGCTATTAGTGGCTGGGGGATTCTGGGAGTGGAAGTCCATCTACCTTAAAGCACGCCGGCTAGGGGATCCTGGGAGTTGAAGTCCACTCAAGTTGTGAAACGTGAGACACCGATTAGGCAATCAAAAAGGAAAATCGGACTTCTGTTGTGAAAGTGACGGGAGACGCCCAGTGTTGGAGACCCTGTTCTTATGCTGTTCAGCTCCAAAAGTGCCCGGTTAGGCTGGCCTACAGATACTCTGACACAATCCCTAGATAGATTATTTTCACCCAAGTCGCGTCTGTAAGAAAGGACCATGCTGGGGGAGTGTGCATATTGCAGGCTGGTCGGGGAGGCGCGAGAGAAGGATCAAACCGTTTCTCCGTCTCTTCCATAGGTGCCAAGGCTGGGGACCCCCTGTGCCGCTACATTTTCCACAAGGCTGGAGAAGTCCTGGCACGGCATATCGTGGCCATCCTGCCCAAAATTGACCAGGTAACTCAACTTGGGGTGGACAGGAGGAAAGGGGCAGGATTGGGGGCAGTTGCTGCTTCTTTTCTCTAATTCGCACACCCCCAAAGTTAATTTGGGCTTATGAAGCAGCCCTATTGATCCTAACCCTGGGATATAATTGCCGGGGGGTGGGAGAGAGGTTCAGGGGTCTCCCAAGGATGAAGACTGAAGGAACTGGATCCAAGCTGGCTTCTAGCAGGAGACGCATCCTTCTCTGGATCCCTTGCTCTAAGGCTAAACCCTCGTGTGGTTTGGCATCTTGTGTGAATCCAGCCATTGGTGGCTTGTTTGATAAACTCTGGCATAGGTACCAACCAAGAAAAAGGACAAAACAATAAAAACACAGTTTTTTCCCTCGTGCCTCACACCTAATCCTCATGGTACTAACACAGAGTTCCCAAACCTTTCTTCGTGGAACTGCAAGGTGTTTGTGTTTGTCTGTTGGGAGGGGATGGCTTGTGCTCGTCCGCCTCTTCCGCGACCCGGTTCCAAACAGCTCACTTCCCTGTAGTAGTAGCAGCTTAACATCTGTGTGTATCTACCCACGGAGCATGGTTGGGCCCAGCAAAAGTAAAGGTGGTGATGGGTTGACAAGCCCCAAATCTGATTGTTGGTAACCGACATAGCAATGGATATATTGCTCCGCCATTGCATTGGCTCTCTCAGCAGATCCATTGGTAGCAGGGTGATAAGCTAAGCTGAAAGCGCCAGGGATGACATATTTATCCTTATTATATTCTTTACTTCCCTACTGCTGTTATTCCCAGAAAATAAGACAGGCTCTTATTTTCTTTTGACCCCCAAAATAAACATTTGGCCTTATTTTCAGGGAGGTCTTATTATTTTTGAGGTGCAGGAGGCGGATAGCGTGGTCACCTCATGGCTGCTGCTGTGATGCAATATTTTTGGGGAGGGTTTATTTTAGCCCGTACGCTCATTATCCAGGGAGGTCTTATTTTCAGGGAAACGGGGGGGGGGGGGGGTATTATCGGTATGATTATTATTATTATTCTTTCTGTTGTTTTGCAAGTACACGGAGTGCTTCTACAGTGGGATCTCGGGTGCCGAGCGTAATCCGGTCCAGGACTTCGTTCGGCACCTGATTTGTGACCAGAAGCAAGACTGGCTGCGTATGTACGCACACACAAAAAATGGCACGGAGGGGAAACTTGCCGCGGCTGTGTTTATTCGGCACCTGAGGATATGTTCGTGAGCCGAGTGCAACATTTAGTGGATTTTTTCGGTCGGCATCAGAATTATTCGTAGTCTGAGCCATTCGGGACCCGAGGTTCCACTGTACACCAGACAATTCCTTGTGTGACTAATCACAGAGGGCCAATTGTGGAAAGGAAAGTCGTAAAACGAGGCACAACCCAAGTAACAAGTGTCTTGCTTGGCAACAGAAATTCTGGGCCCAATTGCACTCATAAATCGAGGACCACCCGTAACCCGGACAGAGGGGGCATTCAAGACGGCCCACAGATCCCCACGGTTTCTGATGCTTGTTTCCTTGCAGATCTTACTCCAAGGGGACTTGGGATTGCCCGTCGTCTGCGTGGGGTCCGTGTGGAACAGCTGGGAGATGATGAGAGACGGTGAGGACCCCGATTGCAGCAAGGCTGAATGTGCTTCTGGATCAGCTGCAACCCCTCGGCCACTTTTAAGAGTGTAAACTTCAAAGCTGGCTGGGGAATTCTGGGAGTTGAAGTCCACCAGTCTTAAAAGTGGCCAAGGTTGGAGACTCCTGCCCCAGTGAAAAGGAGGGGCAGCGTCAGCTTAAAAATCTTGAGCTGCCCATGAAGTAGGCAATGCAACCGAGTGGGCGCGGTGGGGAGGGGAGGGGGCTTCCCTTGTGCACGCAGATGGACCCTGGACCCTGCTTGAGCTGACGGGAGAAAGGATCCACTGGCTCTCTTCTCATGACAGCAGGGTTCCAGGATTTGGGGGCTGCCACCAAGAAGAGGGGCTCAAACTATTCTCCAAAGGCAAGAGAAGCAGCAACGGGTGGAAACTAATCCAGGAGAGAAGCAACCTGGAACTAAGGAGACATTTCTTGACAGTGAGAACAATTAGCAAGTGGAACTGCTTGCCACCAGAAGTTGTGAATGCTCCAAGTTTTTAAGAAGAGATTGGATAACCCTTTGTCTGAAGTGGCGTAGGGTTTCCTGCCTGAGCAGGGGTTCAGACTAGATGACCTTCAAGGTCTCTTCCAACTCTGCTCTCCTGTTCTTCCAGGATTCACCCAGGTCCTCAGCCAGGCGCACAGCCAGCAGCTCAACATGGCTTTCTCCACGTTCAGCCTACTGAAACTGAAGCAGTCCTCGGCCCTGGGAGGGGCCAGCCTGGGGGCCAAGCACATCGGTCAGGCCGTCCCTCTGGACTACAAAGCCAACGTGGACGTCTTCTACACGCACTCCTTTGCCTAGAGACGGGCAACTCCAGACCACCCGGGGGGGGGGGGGGGGGGAGATTCAAAACCTGGACTCTCTGCTGCTTTGGGAGGGCCCTGTTTGTAAGGGCAGGTCACACACACACACACACACACACTGACTAATGTAGTGGTCTCAGTGGCCATACCCTCCCCCAGCAGAGTGCCTGGATACAGGGAGCCCTTAACAGCCATCCATGTAGCAGGGGGGTTGGAGTAGACCTCTAGGATCCCTCCGAATTCTGTTATTCTGTTACCACCCTTCATTAAATGACCGTTCAAATTACAATGGCACTGAAAAAAAGGAACTTGTGACCGTTTTTCACACTTATGACCATTGCAACATTCCGTGATCACATGATCAAACTTCAGACGCTCAACACCTCATATTTATGACGGTTGCAGCGTTCCGGGGGTCACGTGATCCTCTTTTGCGACCACCTGACAAGGAAAGCCAATGGGGAAGCCGGATTCGCTTAGCCACTGTGTTACTAACTTAAGCACCAAAGCGATTCACTTAATAACTGGCAGAGAAGGTTGTAAAATGGGGGCAAAGCTCACTTAACAGCCGTCTGTCTTAGCAATGGAAATTTGGGGCTCTGTTGTGCTCTCCCTGTCCTGCAAGCTTGCAAGGAGGTTGGAGTCCGGCCAGCTCTTGCTAATCCCAGACCGAATGTGCCCAAAGACCTGCGACTGGGGGACTGTCACCAGCTGGAGGGTCAAGAACCCGGGGCCTAAACTAAGCAAAGGCATTGAAGCCCCCCCCCCCCCCCCCGTAAAGCTTGACTGATGTTTTGCAACAGAGTCTTGCCCCATAGCTTTTCCCGCTTCCCAGGCTGTCTTGCCAGCTGCCCCTGACCCGTTGCCCCCACCCCCACCCCACCCCAAAACCAGGCTGGCATCCTTGGGGGACGGCAGGCCGTTTCCTGCACGAGGGGGATGATGATCCCAAGGAGACCCTGGCCACCACACCCAGCTCAAAATCAATTTATTGAAGAATGCATTCTTGTAAAAATGGGCAAAGGCTTCCTTGGGAGGAGATCAGGGTGAGGGAACAGGGAGGCTTGCACCGTCCTACTCCTCGCTTATCAAACCAGCCAAGGCGGAGAAATATATTTGCCCCACGCAAAGCTTAAAAGCCAGAATCCGGAGCCGTTCCTGTTCCGTCCCCCACCTCCACCCCCCAAAAAAACCAGGGGGGGGGGAGAATTTGACCTTTTTTTTTTTTTTTTTTTTGTTCCTGTTTGTAACTCCCGGGCTTCCTATGTCAATTTTGCCTCGAAAGGGTTGGGGAAGGAGATCCTGATGTTGACCCAGCTCTGCTTGCAAGCAGCTATGTCCTGGAAGGAAAAGAAGAGACAAGGGAAAGGGGGGAGGAAGGAAGGAAAAGGAGGATGGAGGAAAGGAAAAAACAGAAAAGGAAGGAAAAGGAGAAGATGGAGGAAAGGGGGAAAGGAGAGGATGGAGGAAAAGAGCAGACGGAGGAAATGGGGGAAGGAAAGGGGCAGGCTGGGTCCCGTCAAAGCACCACCTGCACAGGTGCTGCAGGAAAGGAGTCCCAGGTAACCTGTCCCCTGCCAGGATTTTCTGCAGGAGCCGGACTACAAGCCCCATCATGCCAGGGGTCACGGCAGCAGGGAAGGATGAACTGTCGGGAAGGGAACGGATGGAGGAAGGCTGGCTTCAGCGAAGATTGAGGGCAGAGACGGGCACCACAGCCTTGTTAGGACTTGTGGACTTCGACTCCCAGAATCCCTGAGCCTCAGGGATTCTTGGAGTGGGAAGTCCATAGGTTATTAGGAGGGTCCTAGCTCCCCACCCATGACTTAGGGGGCTGAGGAGAGGAGCACAGGAGGAGGAAGAGGAGGAGGTCTCGCCTGCCATCCTGACAAGAAGCTTATCTCCTACGAAGAGGTCCTTGAGCTTGGGAGTAGATTCCTCTTTAGATGATCATCGTGGAAGTCCACAAGACCTCCAAGTGGCCACATTTGGAGACCCCTGACTCATTCCAAAGGGAATTTCCACCCAGCAGCTTTCCAGAGAGGGACCGTTTGGGTGGGAGATCATAGGAGTTAAGCTTTGTTTGAAGAGTATGGAAGGCAGCCGCCCCTTGCTTCCTTCCCCCTGCAGGTGGGGCCTCGTGCCCGTTGGATGGGTGCCAGGTCGTCCTTTTCACAGGGGTGGGGGGGTGGGAGTGGGCGGCGAAGGAGGGGGCTTCCAGATGGCCAACATGAGGGTGTCTCTGGTGGAGGAATCATCAATGGCTCCTACCCATCCTTCCAGGATGTCCAACTTTGGTGAGTTTGAAGACTTGTGGACTTCAATTTCCAGAATTCCCCAGCCAGCAAAAGCTGGCTAGGGAATTCTGGGAGTTGAAGTCCACAGGTCTTAAAAATGCCAAGATTGGACGCTTTGTTTTAGGACTTTTAGGATTTTAGAAGAGACATGAAGGGTAGAAAATGGCAGCGGGGGGGGGGGGGCTACACCCAACGCCCAGCACCCTTTGACGTATCGGCTCCTCTAAAAACAAACCCTCCCTCTTTCCCTCCTAAGGAGAACCCCCAGCGGTCGGTCACTGGACGGAGGGAACATCCATCCAAGGCCACAGAGGCCCAGCCTCCCTGTCCCCAAACACCCCGCGAGGGGCTGGCCCCAGTTCCCATCGAAGCCCTCCACCCACCCACCCTGGGCAAAAGCAAATCAGAGGAAGGGGCTGCCCCTAAAGCTGGAGAAGCAGAAACGCCCGGCGGTCGAAGGCTGTGTGCCCGCAAACGTCCACCGAGGAAGGGGGGGGGGCACCTTCGCCTACCCTGCGACCGAGGTCCCAAATCCTGCCTGGAGGAGCAGCTAAAACCGGGGCAGAAAACGCTGCTGGTGGTCAGGCTAGGCTGGAGACTCTTTTAACAGAAAGCAGGGGGGGGTAGGGACCCCCGCCCGGAGGTGCCCTTTGGCGATGGATGTCCCACGGCGAGCGCAACTTCTCTCCACTTGGTTGCCAAATGTCCCAACGCAGCAAGACGACAAGAGGGAGGAAAGTAGCTTAGGAGGCCTCCGGTTGGCCGGCAAAGAGTCTCTTCCCCACCCGTGCCGGTGGGCCCCGCTCCCCCCACCCCATCCCCACACCCACCCACAGCAGAAAAAAAAGTCTTTAGGAAGGAGACCGGAGGACTCAGTACTTCACCCCAGGGACGAACTCCTTGGCGTCCGGGTTTAAGGTGCTTTTGCTCTGCAAACGAGGGGTGGGGGGAAAAGAGGGAGGGGAGAGAAGAGAGATTAAAGTTACGGAGGGTCAACATCGGGAGGAGTCCAGCACAGGTGGGCCTCGACAGGCGGCCGTTTGTTGAGTGACCGTTCCGTTAACAACGCTGGGGGGGAATTGGAATTTCCAAACCTTTTTCCTCTCCATTTGCCCTCCTTCCTCCTTCGCTCTGCTTCCTTCTTGGCCACGGCAAATCTCTCACCCGTGGCCTTTTGTCACCTGCTGGCCTCCTTTTCCTCAGCTTTTGAAGCTCTTTGTGAGGGAATCGCTCTGGCTATTCTTTGGGCCGCTGCTCCTCTAAGTGGCCGATTGCCACCCTTTGGAGTCTTGTGAGCAATTTGGGTTCGGGGGCTCCTTAACCCCACCCCCACTGACCTCGGATGCTGCTGAACTCTGGTGGTCAGACATCTCAGGCCCTTTGTCTCCCTCTGCGGCAAGCCTTCTCCTTCCAAAGGAACCCCGCGGCTGCGGCTTTATTTCTCTCCTCCTGTTTCTCTGCCGCTTGGAGGATGCTCAGCCTGAACTGGGCAGTGACTCTGCCCCCTCGCCCCCCTTCGCTGTCTGAGCATTTCTCCCAGGGGCCTCGAGTCTGCCTGGTCGGATGTGTGGGAATTTTAGACTGGCTATGGTGGTCAGCCCAAGCGCCTTCTGGTGACTGAGCCAGAGCGGGTGGGGAAAACAATCGTAGCTGGACGAATTCAGCCCGTCAAACAGCTGTAGCCCGGCCAGCTGTGCGTTTGCATCTAGGGGTTTTAAAATCGCTAATCCTGGTAATTAGTAATGTGGCTGCCACGGCTATTTCGGAAGCCCACCGGTCAGCTGTGGGGCTAATTAAGCCAGGCGGCTCCCCAAAGGACTGGGGAAGCTCGGCTAGCCGTTCGCAAGTGGCAGAGGCTCTTCGCGATGTGGGCCTCCCAGGAACTCTGGTCTTCTTCACCAGCAGCGCTTCTGTGCGTCTGGTCTGCTCCAAGACTGAGTCAAAACTGGGCATGCTCAGGCAGAGGAGGCGGGACCAGACTGACTCAGACTCCAAGCAGAGGAAGCAGAGTTAACCCTTTCCTTTCCTTGGATTCTCTCAACTCCGCACACCGGAGAAACATCAGCTGCTGCCTAGGATTTGAACTCTCCACCTGCCGAGTGGGAGGCCAGCATCTTTGCCTCTAGTTTTTACAATAAAATAATAAAGGAAGAGGTGTTTTTTTAAAAAAAATGCATACAAATCGGCTCCCTCTGGCGCCCCTCCTTACCAAAATGTCTTCCGCGATGTGGCTGTGGGTGCTCTCCCTGACCGAGAGTCCGTTCAGCTGCTGCTGGAGCTGTCCGATGCCTTGAGGCAGGTCACGGGATGGAATGAACCAGTCCTGGTCTTCTTCGTCCAGCATCTCCTGGAAGCAGCGGTCCAGGAACTCCTGCTCCTGAAGCTCCTCCTCTACCTGGCGGGGAAGCAGAGACGGAAAAGAGGGTCGCGACGGGCAAGGCTGTGGCCACACGCAGGCCAGTCTCCTCCTCCGGCCACTAGCCTAGCCAGCCTCAAGAAACGCATCTCAGGGCCCAAACCCACATTAAATCTTCACCTAGACAAGCGGGGTCTCAAACCCTGTGTGAACCTCTCTGCAAACAGATCCAATGCAGCCAGGCCTTGACTTATGACCACTGTTGAGCCCAACATTTCTGCTGTTAAGCAAGGCAGCGGCTAGGTTTTACCCCATTTTACCACCTTCCTTGCCACCGCTGTTAAGTGAATCCCTGCAGTTAGTACCATACTTGTTAAGTGAATCTGGCTTCCCCATTGATTTTGGGTGGGTGGGAAGGTCACAAAAGTGGATCGCATAAACCCTGGGACACCGTGACCGTCATAAAAAGGGAGTACTGTGGCTCCTGTGGTTGCAGAGACATACAACCTAGCGACAGAATAACCAAAGGAGGAGGAGGAGGAGGGGAGAGAGAAAGGGAAGGGTAAGAGGAAGGAGGAGGAGGAGGAAGAAGAAAAGAAAAAGAGGAAGAGGGAGGAGGAAAAGGAGGTCAGAAGACCTTCTCCCACTCCCTTCTTTCTGAAGACCATTACATGTTGGCTTTCCCAACAAACACTCACAGAAAGTCGTCTCTTTTATGCCCAGCAGCATTTTATGGGATTTTCAAACCCATCCCGTCTGGTTGATGGTGACCCTGTGGAGGAGGAGCCGGGGGGGGGGGGTGCCCAGAGTCAGGGACGTGGGTGACCTCACAGCTCCTCTCCACCAAAATCCGTGCTTGGGAAGGAGGAGCCGCTTGCTGGGCCACCTGATTGAGAGAAACTTCCTTCTTTTCACCAGTTGGAAATGAGTGGAAAGAAGCACCGGGGGGGACGCGAGAGCAGCCTTCCAATATTTGAAGGGCTGCCCCAAAGAAGTGAGGCCAATTGACCAGCGGGACAGCTTGCCACCAGACGTTGTGGGTGCTTTGTCACTGGAGGGTTTTAAGAAGAGACTGGACAGCCCATTGTCTGAAATGTTATAGGGTCTCCTGTCACAGGTGTGGGGTTGGACTAGAAGGCCTCCAAGATCCCTTCCCACCCTGTTCCTCCACTCCTGGGTTAAACGCAGGAGCAGGAAACATGAGGACTAGAAGAGACGCAAGGAAGCTGCCCAAGGCCAAAGCCATCCTGCTCTCTAACACCGCCATCCACACAGCAACTCCTGAAGTGCTCAAACAAAACCCATCTGGGCTCAGGGCGAAGGCTGGGCTCCCGCCTTGAGTCACGCAGCAGCCAGGCCTAGAAGTTCTCCAGAAGCAGGTTGGCCCAGCTGTGCCGGGAAACCCTAAATCTGGGGAATCCCTGCTCCTCCTTCCCAAGCTAACAGCAGCAACCAATGAAGAATAAAAGTGGCCCCTGGAGTCCCAAGGGTCAGATGTCCAGGGAAGGGTGAAGGTCGTTCAAAGGCTGCTTTGACACCTGCCTTGCTCAGGGGCAAAGGTTTGGCCTCCTTCACAACTGTTAACTTCTGACAGGTAACTCAAAGGGGCTCCCCCCCCCCACCCCAAAAAAAGGCAACTGGACTTTCTTGAAAACGTTTTCCTTCTCAGCCTAGAAGCTTCCTCAGTTTCTCCCCCGGCAGTTAGAACTGAAGGAGCTTCTGGCAGGAGAAGCAAAAGGCTTTTTAAAGGATTAGTTTAGAATCTAAAATGCAAAAGGAAATCGCAGGAGAAAAAGGGGGGAGGAGAAAAGTGTAGAAAAAAAGGGGAGGAGGAAGAAGAAAAGGCGTTGACTCCCTTTGGGGCCGTAGAATAAGAGAATAACATCAAACCTCAACTTTTGACTTTTACATGGCAAGAGGAACCAGCCATTTCTAGAACAAACAACCAGCAGTAAAACCCAAAGCCAAAGATCCGTTTTTTTGCCCCCCCCCCCCCCCCCAAGCACAAAGTCCAGAAGTGGCTTCCAAGTGGAGAGCAAAGGGATTGTGTTTTGTTTCCTTTGACCAACGCAGTCGATTTAGCTCCCTCCACCTGGGCAGCCTCCTTCGCCCACGCTGGGAATCAGAGCCTCCTCCCATGTTTGCACATCGCCTCGCTCTCCGAAATCACATCAAAGACCCAACCCCCCCCCAAGCCCTTTCCCCATGAAGCCCCAAAGGGAAGTTTCTGCTCTCATCTTTGTAGTCGCGGGGAGAATCTTCTTGTGCGAGGGGTGGGGGGGAAATCCTGCTCCCAAGGATGAGAGAAGCGAAATGTCTTCGGTTGGGGGGGGGGGGGGAGCCAGGAAGTCCAGTTGCCTTTTGGAAAAAGCACCCTTTGGGACAACCCGCATGGCGGAGAATCTCCCTAGACCAGGGATGGCTAACAACCCCCCTGTGCATGATCCACCACCACCACCACCACCCCGCTCTCCTGAAGCCTGGGGAGGGCAAAAACAGCCTCCTCCGGCCCTTTGGAAGCCGGAAATGGCCCGTTTCTGTTCCTGGACTTCCGCCCTCCCAGGGCTCCCAAGGCCTTCCTGAAGCCCGAGGAAGAGGAAGGCAGCCTCCCGGGGCCCTTTGGAGGCCCTTCGAAGGCCAAGAGCCAGCTGGGGGGCATGTGCATGAGCTGCAGCTGACCTAGGGCAAAGGCTCATGTGCCCCCCGAGATGGCTTTGTGTGCCACCCGGGGCAAGAGTGCCATAGGTTCGCCATCACAGCCCTACTCTGAGTTGTGTAAGTGTTGCAGCAACAGTTCAGCTCAGACCTGGCCCTGAAGGGGACTGGAAAGCTGCAGCATTTGCCTTCAGCGCAAGTCTTGTGAAGCTTGCAAAGAGGCAAAACACACCCGGCTGGTTTGACAACCCTCGTGTGTGTGTGTGTGTGTGTGTGTGTGTGTGTGTGTGTGTTTTCTCCTCCTTCCAGGCGGAGTTCAAGGCCCTGCTGCTTGCAAGGAAAGATCCCCAAAGCTGCAGTCCCAGGGCCCTCTGCAGCAACTGCTTCCGGGAATTAGACGGTCAGAGCCTCCCGCAGTTTCCCCATTCGGGGTGGGCAGTCTTAGGGTCCCTGCCCTTAAAAGCAGCCGCCCTAAACGCCCTCTCCTTTGCAAGCTGCCCTGGCAGAGGGAACAGGCTGTCCCTCGCTCAACGGTTTCGGATTTCGCAAAGCCTTTGAACCCTGGCCTTTCGTCAGAGCTGCTCCTTTGAGAGCCCCTGTGGGACAGCCGTCCGGTTTGGATATTGTAACCGCGCATGAAAAGTGGGCCTCTAAATTAATGGATGAAGAGGTGGAGGGCCTAGTCCCAAATTCAGGGGTCCCCCATCTTAGACTCGTGGACTTCAACTCCCAGACTTCTCCAGCCAGCTGGCTGAGGGATTCTGGGAGTTGAAGTCCACGAGTCTTAAAGCTCCCAAGTTTGGTTGGCTGTTGCCAGAAGTCTAAAGCGACTTGGGATTATCTACAAGAGAGCTGAAAAACACGATGTCATGCCTAGGGGTGACATGATAGCAATTGTTCCAGTTTTTTAGGGGTTGCTACAAAAGAAGAGGGGGCACCAGAAGGCAGGACAAGAAACTAATGGATGGAAACTAATCAAGGAGAGAAATTGATCAATGGCACAGCCTGCTTCCAGAAGTTACGAAGGCTTGAACACTGGGAGATTTTGAAGAAAAACTGGAGAGAAAGGTGTCTGAAGTGGTACAGGGAGGGTTTCCTGCTTGAGTAGGGGGCCGGACTAGAAGACCTCCAAGGTCCCTTCCAGCTCTTGTTTTTCTGCCTCCGCTCAGCCTCCTAAGGCAGGGAAATGGAGCACCAGGGGAGGAGGAAAGTTCCAGCCAAGGTCAGATTGAAAGTCTAGCTTTCCTGGCTCCCACTCCAGAGCTGGGGTCTGCGCTTCCTGGAAGGGCATCCAGATTGGCAGCTTCCTTCACCCTCACCACGGAGCCGCCCAGAGGGCAGCCTATACCCACGTGGCGTAAAGAGCCAGAGGCCCACAGTTATGAGACATCAGGCCACAAACCACGTCACGGAACAAGAGTCCCTCTGCTGTGGAAGGACTCCGTTTACCCTGCAGCTTGTGACCCGGAATGGCCCCCGTTGCCCCCTCCCCTCGTCTCCCTTGCAGCCGGCTCTGCCCAGATGCCTTCTGGAAGTGAGTGGGGGCTTTGGAATCTTTTGGGGGGAGGGGGGGGTCCCTTGGCGGCATCACCTGCCGGTTGAAGTCCTCCTCGTTCTCCATCCACATGTACTCGGCGAAGGGATTGCTCTCCTTCTCATCGTGGCCGTTCACCACCTGGTCCTCCTTGGATTTTGCCGGGGGGGCCGCCGGGGGGGTTGTGTTGGCCACATTGGAACCATTCATCCTTAGAGAGTCTGAGGGAAGACAAGAGGAAGGCAAGAGAGGTTAACTCGGGCAGGGCACCGGAGGGAGAGTCCTCCTGGCTTTGCAAACGTAGCCTAGGGCAGTGATGGCGAACCTTTCGCTTACGGCGTGCCAAAACTGTGCATGCATGCCCACTCCATTCCTTGCCCAACTGCGCATGCACACGCGACCCCTCCCCAGGTTCTGGAGGATTTCCTGAAGCCTGGGGAGGGGGGAAACCGCCTCCCTGGCCCAAAATCAGCTGGCTGGCGCACACATGCGCGCCAGAGCTGACGGCTGATGTGCCACCAAATATGCTTCCGCGTGTCACAGATGGCACATGTGCTATAGGTTCGCCATCACGGGCCTATGGTTAATAGTCCTCGTCTTATGACCAGAATCGAGATCAGAATTTCCATTGCTAAGCAAGGTGGTTGTTAAGTGAGTCACACTCAATTTCTTTCTTTTTTGGGACAGGGCTGGTAAGCGAACCACTTGACATTGTTAATAACACGGTCGTTAAGCGGATCCAGCTTCCCCGTTGCCTTTACAGGTCAGTCTAAGCCAGCTTGGTGGTTCCTGAGTGGCGATCGCGCCTTGTGACCCCAGGAAGGCGGCAACTGTCGTAACTCTGGGCCAAGCGTCTGAACTTTGGTCATGTGGCCAGGGGGATTCTGTGATCATTAAGGGCGATTCTCGACAGTAAATCAGCTTTTCCGGTGCCCTTGTCTTTGAACTGTCATTCGAGGAGTAGTTATAAGTTGAGGACCACCTGTACATCCATAGACTGTATCAGGGGTCCTCAAACGTGGCCACTTTAAGACTTGTGGACTTCAACTGCCAGAATTCTCCAGCCAGCATAGGCTACGTGGACATAGCTTTGCCTCCAACCAGATAAGGAGGAGCACCATCAAATCCACACTGAACAAAATCCCAATTTGATATGGGGAACAAGGACACCCAAGAAAATACACCACCCAAGGCTCTCTGGAGGAAGAATTTCACGTCACAAAGCCAACACACCAAAAACCTGCTTCCTGGGTACCTTCTGTAGAAGACACACACACACAGAGGAGGGAGAGAAGAGGGGTGAGCCCCACATTCCCAATGAAGAAAGGCCTTTAAGGCAGGAAGCCCCACTTAAATCCAGCCTGGGCACTGTGCTGTTTGGGAGGGTGGCTGCTCAGAGAGCAGGGCCCCACGTCTTCAGTTTGCCGTCTGAGCTTGTGTGGCTTTTGACTTGGAATAGAAGGAGGAGGAGGGAGAGAAAGAAACAGGCCTTCCCAGAGAAGCTCTAGCTGGGTCTGAAGGGAGAATCGCTGCATCGTTTTTCAACCCTGGCCACTTTAAGATCGGGGTGGGGGGTGGGCACACTTCAACTCCCAGAATCCCTCAGCTGACGCTGACTGGGGGATTCTGGGAGTTGAAGTCCCCCCATCTTAAAGTTGCAAAACCAAAGAGGCTCTAGTCCATATTAACTCCAAGTGGCTTAAAACCCCTTTTGTTGTGAAGGTTCTTAGCAAGGGGGTCGAGTGGTTAGCACAGGCCGCACAACGCCCCCTCCCCTTTTCCCTAACGAAGAAACTGCGGCCATCATAAATACGAGCCTTATTGCCAAGGCTCTGGATTCTGATCACACGGTTGTGGCGAACGCTGCAAAGTTCGCAACTGTGTCGTAAGTCCCTTTTTTTCCAATGCTGTGTAACTTTGAATGGTCACTAAATGAACTGTTGTAAGTCGAGGACCACCTGCATTGACTGCGATTGGGACACTAATTCAAACCAGCATCCGTCTTTCAAGATTTTAAGACACAGAAATGGCTGGTAGGAAATGCCTCTGTTGTTAACTTGGACCGGTTCTGAGCTAGTACTATATAAATCTCTTATTTTATCAGAACTTTGACATTTCCAAAATGTGAAATTAATAATTTTTCTAGTTCCTGCTTTTCTGAGACGAGACAAGGGAAGGTCTCCAAGAGAGATAGAGCGATGTAGAGACCGGACAGACAGACAGACAGACAAGAATAGAATAGAGTCACTTTTGTCATTTTGAATGTGCACCAATCGGCATACATTAAAATGAAATTCCGTTGCATGCAGTGCTCAAAGGGTCTCTACCTCCAATGCACACGATATATTGTATGCGCCATAGACAGACAGACGGACAGATATACTGTGTTTCCCCGAAAATAAGATTTTATTTTCTTTTGCCCCCTGAAATAAGCACTTGGCCTTCTTTTCGGGGAGGTCTTATTATTTTTGAGGTGCAGGAGGCGGTGAGCGTGGTCACCTCATGGCTGCTGCTGGGTTGCAATATTGTCAGGGAGGGCTTATTTTTTTGGGGGGGGGGGCTTATTTTAGCACATGCGCTCAAAAGCCCAATTAAACTTATTATCCCGGGAGGTCTTATTTTCAGGGAAACAGGGTAGACAGACAATAGATACAGATAGATAGATAATATACATACATATACATTAGATAAACAAATGATATAGATATATAGATATACATACATATATACATACATTAGATAGACAGATGATACAGACAATTAAAGACTTCGAGAGATAGAGATTGAGAGGTAGACATAAAAGAGACAGACATAGAGAAGCCAGGCCCGCCCAGCTGCCCCTTCCTCCGTGGGGCTCCTCCACCCACGGTGGGATTCTGCAGCCCCTTCTGGAGCAGCCCACGGCCGGCTTTCCCAGGCTTCTGCCAGGGTTGAGCCGCACAAGCTGTGAGCTCTCCCGCCATACGGCCCATAAATCAGGCTGGCCTGGGAGAGGAGCTGGCAGGAGGAGGGAACCACGTCAGCTGGAGAGAGCATGCAAACCTCACGCGCCGCCACGGAGGGGCTGGAGAGAGCAAGAGAAAGCCCCCAAGGGAGATGGCTGGGCTGCAGCCAGGCGGAGGGAGGAGGAGAGCAGCCCCGTTGGAAGCCTTGCAGCAGAGCTGAACAGGAGGAAGAGAATAAAGAGCTGGGAGGGACCTTGGAGGTCCTCTAGCCCAACCCCCTCCTACACAAGCAGGAGACCCTCTACCATTCCAGACAAGAGGCTGTCCGGTCTCTTCTTTAAAAACCTCCAGTGATGGAGCAGCACCCACAACCTCTGTTCCACGGGTTGATTGTCCTCCCTGTCAGGGAGTTTCTCCTTAGTTCCAGGTTGCTTCTCTCCTTGATTAGTTTCCATCCGTTGCTTCTTCTTGTCCTGCCTTCTGGGGCATTGGAGACAAAGTGGACCCCCCTCTTCTAAGGGGCGGCCCCTCAAATATCAGAACGCTGTTGTCAGAGCTCACAGGCAGCCGATCCCCCAAAGTGCAGAGGGTGGCTTTAAGAAAAGCCCTTTTGGAGGGCCAGCTCCGCTCTCCAATCCAAGGACATCTGGCGGGAACCAGGAGGGTGGCAGCTGGCAAGGATCAACGGTGTCTGTGTGTGTGTGTGTTGAGGGGGGGGCATGTTTCCAGACAGCAGCCATCCATGGGCAAGAGAGGGACTGCCTTTCTGGGATAGCGGGCAGCAAAGAAGCCAGCTGCTGACGAGAGAGAAACCTGGCATGGCTTGCTGGCGCAGAGATCTTCCCCTTTGGAGGAACAAAGAACTTGACCAGAAATGGACAAAAGCTGACCCTCCCAAAATGCCTTGGGCTCCAGAGAGGACAATTTAGTAAGCTCTCTGCTGGGCTGGAGCACAACAATTCGCCTTTGCCTGACCGGGGGGGGGGTGTGTGTGTGTCTCCTGCAGGCGGTCTCTTCCTGGGGTTGGTGGCCCAGATTTCCTAGCCATGACCTGGAAAATGAACGCAAGCAAATAAGGGTCTTGTGGTTATGGAAAAGGCTGCCAGCTGTGAGCCAATTGAAATACCTAGTCCACACAAACACAAACGCTGCAAAGCGTTTCAAAAATTAACTTATGTTCTACGGTGACTTGCTGCAGGTTCTTCCTTCAACAGAATGGACTGGACGTCGTGGCCCTTGGCCAATGGACTCGTCCCCCGGGGACAGCTCTGACCGCTGGAGTTTCGGACACCTGTTAAAGCAGGCCAATGTTAGGCAACTGGAAGGAAGGGGCCTTGCCGTGAAAGCTTGCAAACGTTTGGGCAGAGCAGGAAGGCAGCTGTGCTTGGGCATCTGGAATCCTGTCTTGGTTTTCTCAGCCACTTTCTCAGGAAAGTTTATTTATTTACAGGGCAGCTACGGAAAGCGGTGTGTGTGTGTGTGTGTGTGAACCCTTAATGAACTAAGGCAGGGGTGTCCAAACTTGGCAACTTTAAGACTTGTGGACTTCAACTCCCTGAATTCCCCAGCCAGCTCTGCTGGCTGGGGAATTCTGGGAGTTGAAGTCCACAAGTCTTAAAGTTGCCAAGTTTGGACACCCCTGAACTCAGGGTATAGGCAGAGAGATATATAGCGATATAGATACACACACACACACACACCCCCTTAGTTGCAAGTGCTGGAATAGAAGTGGGCTTTAGGAAAGGCAACCATCCTGTAACCTGCTCACAGGTTATCCCCATAATCCCCGCCCCCCCTTGGGAATCTCTGCTCTTCTTTGGGCCTTGGGAAAAAATGCCCCATTTTTTGGGAGCCAAGGGCCTCTGTGTGCTTCCAAGGGAGGGAGGGAATTCCCTGCTTGGCCCTTCCCAGCAACAAGGGGACAAGGAGATTAGCGAAGGGAAGGGAATAAGAAATGACCCTCAACTATATTTGGGTTTGTGGAAATACCATCCCAAGAAAACGGAAACTGAGATCTGAAAGCGACACCTATAACAGCAGAAAAAGAAAGGGAGAGAGGAGGAGAGGAAGAGGAGGGGAAGGAAGAAAGAAGGAAGGAGAGGAGGGTGGAAGGGAGGAGGAGGGAGGATAGGAAGGGGAAGAGGAAGAGGAGGAGCAGGGGAGAGGTAAGGGAAGAAGGAGGGGGAAGGAGAGGAGGAAGGAAGGAAGGAGAGAAAGGAGGGAGGGAGAAAAGAAGGGAAAAAGAAGGTGGGGTTACAATAGGAGGAAGGGATGGGAAATAAAGCAACCCAAACTGTCTATTATAACCATTTAAATGGAATAACAAACGTATAAGGATGACAAATGTAAAGAAGAAGAAGAACTGTGTGAATCTATTCCTATAATGGTATGTAAGAGAATAAAAAATAAAAATAAAATAAAAATGCACAAAATAAATAAAAACCAAGGGACAGAAGCAGCCAGAGTTCAAAGAAATATAAACCTGGCAAGAAAAGATCGGTAGCAGCCTGCAAATAACTGGAAACAAAGCCTCCAACGCGCAGGAATGCCTTCCAAACAGTCTGACTAGAAAGGCAAATGAACCAGTGTGTTACTAGTCCTCTGCCGAAGCTCACGGATGGGGAAGAGAATCCTTAGGTCCCAAAGGTGCCTTTCGAAAAGGCAACTGGACTATCTTGGCGTTATCCCCCCTCCCCTCCTTTTTTGGGAAAGGTTTCGCTTCTCCTCCAAGAAGCTTCTTCAGTTCAACCCTAACCCCGAACTGAAGGAGCTTCCTGGAGGAGAAACGAAACCTTTTCAAGGAAAACCACCAAGAGAGTCCAGTGGCCTTTTGGAAAAAGCATCCTTGGGACCACCAGGAGACCTGGATAGTGGAGAAGCTCCACAGGCACTGAAGGGCTTCGTGGCTCATGAAGCTCCAACGTCTGGGGAGCTTGAAATAAGTGACTTATGACCATTTTTCACACTTAATGACCGTTGCTGTACCCAGGTGGTCATGCTTGGCAACTGACTCACGGGTATGACAGTTGCAGCATCCTGGGGTCAGGCCATTGCCGGCTGGCTTCCAACAACCAGAGTCAACAGGGAAGCCAGATCTGCTTAACAACCGTGGCAGGGAAGGTCATAACATGGGGCAAAACTCACTTAAAAACTGTCTCGCTTAGCCACGGAAATTTTGGGCTCAGTTGTGGTGGTGGTGGTGGTGGTGACTGCCTGTATGGCTGGGCATAGAGGCAAGTCCTCGACTTATGACCACAATTAAGCCCTGAATTTCTGTTGCCAAGGGAGACATTTATTATGTGGGTTTTGCTCCATTTTACGAACTTTCTTGCCACGGTTGTTCAGTGAATCACAGCAGTTATTAACTTAGCTGTTAAGTGAACCTGGCTCCCTCATCAAGGTGGCTTGTTGGAAGGTCGCAAAAGGGGATCATGATTTTGGGACTCTGAGACCGTCATAAATACGAGTCAGTTGCCAAGTGTCTGAATTTTGATGGTCGTAAGTAAGTCCACTTGTGTATTTCAGTGCCGTTGCATCTTTGAACAGTCACTAAGTGGAACTGTCGTAAGGCGAGGACTAGCTGTAATCTGTGAAGCTGGGCCAGTTGTCCCAGTTCCTGAGACGGGGGTCCCTGTACTCGGTGCTTGCCTGTTGTTTCCAAACTCCCCTGCTCTTTAAATGGAGGGTGGGGGTATGGGGGGGGGCACCTGGGATTGGGTTTCCAGCTTCGGCACTTATAAATAGCTCAGCTGCTCCCTTACAAAAGGGACCTCGGGTTGCCTCTTCCAAAGGGAGCTTCTGTGGGCCGCTCAGCCGCCTCCCACAACTTCCCACAAGGACAAGTGTGCTAGAATTGTGGGGTGTGAGGAGTGCCCACCAAGGCGTGCATCGCACGAGGAAAGGAGGCTTGGTTCACAACGAGAGATGGGGGGGAAAAGGACGTTGCAAACTACAGATGGACATCAAGAGCGGTGCTGAAATAGTATGCCCGACTGGCCTAATTCCCAGCGGAGTCCTAATTTGGGACATCTCGGTAAGAAGAGCCCGTCTGGTCTGCTGGCCAAGGCCCCAGGGTAGAAGCTGAGAGACGGCAAAGGGGCCACGGTGGTTGCCCACCCCTGTGGCCAAGCCATGGAAACCTCTCCAAAGACACAATGTCCCCAAGATCGGTGCATTCCTCAAGCAGGAACCAGCAGCCCACAAACTACATAGCCAGTCAGTGATCCTGTAAGAACCGGGGCATTAAGAGTTGCTTTCCAAAGCCTTGGTAACAAGGCCACCCTTGGAATGCTGCATCCAGGGTTGGTCACCCCAATATAAAAATAATGTAGAGATTCTGTAGAGAGAGAGAGAAAAGAGCCACAAAGGGGACTAAAGGGGTTAAATCAGATGCAGGAATTGGGCAGGTCCAGTCTAGTGAAAGGAAGAACAATGGGTGACATGAGAGCAGGACTCCAATATCCGAGGGGCTCCCCCAAAGAAGAGGAGGGGGTCCGCCTATTCTTCAAAGCCCCTGAAGGCAGGAGAAGAAGAAGCAGCAATGGGTGGAAACTGATCAAGGAGAGAAGCAACATGGAATGAAGGAGAAATTTCCTGACGGTGAGAGCAGTTAATCGGTGGAACAGCTTGCCACCAGAAGTTGTGAATGCTCCAACACTGCAAGTTTTTAAAGGAGAGACTGGACAACCGTTTGTCTGGGATGATATTGAGTCTCCTGCTTGACCAGGGGGTTGGACTAGAAGACCTCCAAGGTCCCTTCCAGCTCTGTTGCTCTGCTACCTGTTGACATGAAAGATCCTTTAAGGTGTTCTGCTCAGGGGTGGATGTTAAATCCCCCTGGGGACAGAATTGGGGGTGTGTGTGTGAGTTGGGAACCGCTGTGGCCTTGGGTAGACAAAGCAGCTTCCATCGAGTGGAGAAGAAGCAGGAACAAACCTTGGGACTAGAAATAAGTTTGCTTTTTTATTTTGCAATTGGATGCAATGTTTGAGTCCCGGGCGCAAATCTCAACTTAACTGCACGTCTGCCGGGGTCCCTAACGCGGGTGGAAGCATAAAGTTTGAACGTCGCACCTTGTTTAAACCTCCCTCTGCATCGGCACCTGCAAGCCCTCCGGCCCCCCTTTCCCTTTCAAAGGCAAAGGTTTAAAGTAGCAGGGCCACTGCTTGGAAACTCTCTTCTGACAGGGCCCAGCCTTCCTCTCACACGCAACCCAAACACAACTTTAGGTGCTCTTCACTTACAGAAGGGGTCCCCCCCACCCCCCCTCTGGATGGGAAAGTCCTGCCTGCTCCAACATCCTTTGCAAAAGAATTAAAATAAAAGAACCTGCAGGGGGGTGTCTGATGCAATAAAACCAGACCAAGAGACAGAAGCGCTTTGAGACGGACGTACTTCACATCTGCCAGCAGCAATGGCAGAATTAGATGCTTGGTAACAGACTCAGAGTTATGACGGTCGGAGTGTCCCGTGTGTGTGTGTCACGTAATCCCCTTTTGCGACCTTCTGACAAGCCAGATTCATTTAACAACCAGGTTACTGATTTATCAACTGCAGTGATTCACTTAACAAATGTTTCACTTGACAGAAATTTTGGGTAGTCGTAAGTCAAGGCCTATCTGTACTAAATTTGAGGGGCATAAAATTAGTGACCTTATGCTTTTGAATAAAATGTGTCTGGAGGCGATACATGCTGACTCCCCCTCGGCAGGTACAACAATTAATACTTTTGTCCTGAGAAAATCTAGCCCTCAATTGATCTTGATGAAGATTTAAGAAGACACAAGGCCCCTGGGGGCTTGAACCCAATTCAGAAAAGGCAATGCAAAGACCAGAGAGATGGGCATCCAGGGGGGAAAGTGCTTTGTCTCCAGGCCCTTCATCGGTTACTCTTCTCTGCACCCTTTGCAACCTTAATACCAGTATTCATTCCTAATGTTATAAACTGAATAAGTCAGCATGATAACATTGTCATGCTAGAATGATAATATTATAAGCTTCTTAAAACCTATGAACATCGCAGTCCTTTCCGTCCAGGGAAAGGAGCACCTGGGGGCCGACGGGAGCTTCCAGCTGTTGACAGGTAGTCCTCTGGAAGGCCAAGGAGTGGAACGGAAGTGGCTGGTGCGCAACCCGCAGGCAAAGCTGATGAGACACGGCAACGGTTGGAATATTGTGATGCAACAGCTGGGGAAGAGGTGGCAGGTGGGGGCTGGAGGGCAGCCGGCCTCTTTTGATGCAACCTCTACGCCCCAGGATTGAGGAAACACCCCCCCCCCTCAAGGACCTTGCAAGCCGGTGAGTAAGGCATCCCGGGATTACGCAGGCCCGTTCTGCAAAAGGGAAATGGAGGCAGGGCAATGTCTCAATGAGCTGATGGAAGGGGCAGCCAGCGTTACATCAGCAGTCGGCTCTTTCGCTACTCAACCGTTGCTCTTTCTCTGACAGTTCATTTGAAGGTTGTTGGGTGTCCAACTGTGGCAACTTCAAAAACCCGTGGACTTCAACTCCCAGAATCCCCCAGCCAGCAATTACGACCTGTGGACTGCAACTCCCAGGATTGTGTGTCAAGAAAGGTAGTACAATGGGGCAAAACTCACTTAACAAATGTCCCACTTAGCAACATAAATGCTGTGGCCTGCCGTGGCCATAAGTTGGGGACTACCTGTAATGGGGGTTTCCTGCCTAAAAACAAGGGAGCTATTTTTCGTCAGGCAAAGCTTGGAGAAATAAGGACCAACGGTTGATCAACTGGCACCGTCAAATCGTTTTCAACTCCCAGCAACCACAGAGACACAAACGATCCATTATGGTGCGTTTTCTGTGCACCTGGCCTTCGTGGGAAAAACACAGCGGTGGTTTCCCACAGTCTTCTTCTTGCAGTGTTGTCACACGGTCATTAAGTGAGGATCTGCCTCCAGCATTTTCCTGCATTGTGGCCGGTCCAGAGAGGGGATTGCTGGCTTGGGCAGCTGAGATGACTTTCAGCCCTTGGGTGACCCTGCTGGGAAGACAGGCATCCTCAGCTTATGACCACAATAGAGCCCATCTCTGTTAGCAAGTGAGACTGTTGTTTAGAGTGGGGCAGTGGCCTAGAGGTGGAGCTCTCGCCTCACAATCAGGAAGCTGTGAGTTCAATCCTAGATAGAGGCAGATGTTTCTTTGGGAATATATCTGCTGAACAAAACTCTGCATTGGCGACAGGGAAAGGCATCCGGCCAGTAAAACACTCTGCTAGCTCCATTCAGTTGCCCAGATTCCACCCCGCAAAAGGATTATGGGGTCGTTAAAAGATGACAATGAAATGAGACTGTTGTCAAGTGAGTTTTGCTCCATTTTAGCTCCCATGGGCTATTAAGTGAACCTGACTTCCCCACTGACTTTGCTTGGCAGAAGATCGCAAAAGGGATGCTTCAACCGTCATAAGTGAGAGTCATCCCGGTTTTCATCACGTGATCATGGGGATGCCGCAACCATGGCCATTAAGTCACATTTTTCAACTTCAAATGGTCACTAAACAAGTAGAGACCTACCTACATAGCCCTGACTGGACAGACGCGCTTATCTTTCCACGATGGGGCAGCCTAAGACTTGGGGAGCATAAAATTGAGAGTGAATTTAAAAGAGAGCGCAATGTTTCTCAACCTGGGCAGCTTTAAGACAGGTGGACTTAAGCTCCCAGAATTCTCCAGCCAGCGCAGGCGCAGTCTGGGGAATTCTGGGAGCTGAAGTCCACCAGTCTTAAAGTTGCCCAGGTTGAGAAACAGTGAGACAGAGAGAGAAAATTCAAAGGCCCACTAAGTAAGGCATCCCTGGCATGTGCCAACGGTGAGGCCGTGCCAGGAGTAAGCACGCCAGCTGCCGCCTCTACTGCCTCCTTCCTCAGCCTTGGAGACCAAAGTCACAGGAGTTCAGGCCAGGGGAGAAGCAGCTGTTGAACGGTAACCCAACCCAGGTGCCCCGCTCCGTGCTCCGCAGGCGGGGAAGAGTGCCTTGTGGACAGGCAAAGCCACGGAACAAGCTCCGCAGGGACGTGGCACCGTTCGGGGGAGGCTGGCCTGGACTTGCCAGCCGTGGGAGGGTGACTACCCTCAACCGACAGGCAGAGCAGTCCCGCCCCAAACCTGTTTTCCCGTCATCCCGTTTCCCAACGCATCCATTGTGCAAATGTGGCATCTCCATCATGTTGATCGGAATAGACCCGGAAGGGACCTTGGAGGTCTTCTAGTCCAGCCCCCTGCTCAAGCAGAAGAACCTATACTATTTTAAATAAGTAGCTGTTTAGTTTCTTCTTCAAAAACCTCCAGTGATGGAGCGCCCACAACCTCTGGTGGCAAACTGTTCCACTGGCTAATTGTTCCCATTGTCCAGAAGTTTCTCCTTCATTCCAGGTTGCTTCTCTCTTCATTTAGAATTAGCATTTAGAATAGAGCTGGAAGGGACCTTGGAGGTCTTCTAGTCCAGCCCCCTGCTCAAGCAGGAGATCCTATACCATCTCAGACAAGCAGTTGTCTAGTTTCTTCTTAAAAAACACCCACGATTTCTGAATGCAAGCAGTACCACTGGTTAATTGTCCTCACTGTTAGTAAGTTTCCTCTTAATTCCAGGTTGCTTCTTGCCTTGATTAGTTTCCATCCATTGTTTAATTGTCCTGCCTTCTGGTGCTTTGGATAATAGGTGGGCCCTCTCTTCTTTGGGGAGTACTGGAATACTGCTATCCCATACTGGATACTAATATCTACCGTAGTTAGTATTCCTGTATCCAAATACCAGAATACTAATCGTTCTTTTTCTCTTCTAGACTGGCCAAAGCCAATTCCTGCTACCGTTCTTCATGTGTTTTAGTCTCCTGGTCCTTAATCAATTCAGTTGCTCTTCTTTGCACCAATAAATGTCAATAATTGTGAATGCTCCTGAGAAGCGCCAGGGCTTTAAAAAATAAAATAAGGCAGAGCAATGGGCCTGTGGGCCACTTGTGATAGATTGAGACATTGGCACCCAGAGAAGAGAAGAGCGCAAAACGGGATTTCAATGCTTAGGCTGTGTTGAATTTGAAGTCCCCTTCTCACGTACCTGTCAATCCCAGCCCTGACCCACTTAGACATTCATACTGTCATTCATAGCATCATCAGCACGCCTCACACTTCCCACTGCAATAAAAGAGGCTTTCTTAGGAGGCCACCAGCATTTTCCTGCAGGAATATTTAACTTTATAGCTGCTGTACCAAAAAAAGACGTTTTTCTAGAAATGGGCCTTTGCAAGCATTGAGCAGAATATATATATTAAATAAATTAAAATAAATAAAGGTTTGGGGACAATTAGCTCACACGGCAGGTATTAGGTGGACTTTTCAAAGTTACAACGGGTTGACTTGTGACTTATGACCCTTTTTCACAGTTAAGACCTCTTTGCAGCATCCCTATGGCCACGGGGTCGAAAATCAGACGCTTGGCAATGGACTCATTTTATGACCCGTTGCTGTGTCCTGAGGTCATGTGATCCCCTTTTACGACCTTCTGACAAGCTAAGTCAACGGGGAAGCCAGATTCACTTAACGACCAAGTTGCTAACTTATCAACTGCTGTGAGTCACTTAACAATTGTTAAAAAGGTCACAAAATGGGGCACCTGACAACTGCCTCACTTAACAAAAATATTGGGCTCAATTGTGGTCATAAGTTGGGGACTAACTCTATAGCAGGGATCTCCAACCTTCGCAACTTTAAGTTTGGAGGACTTCAACTCCCAGATTTCCCCAGCTGGCTGGGAGATGAGTCCTCCAGGCTTAAAGTTGTCAAGGTTGGAGAGGAATTCTGGGGGTTGAAGTCCTCAGGCTTAAAGTTGCCAAGGTTGGAGAGGAATTCTGGGAGTTGAAGTCCTCCAGGCTTAAAGTTGTCAAGGTTGGAGAGGAATTCTGGGAGTTGAAGTCCTCCAGGCTTAAAGTTGCCAAGGTTGGAGAGGAATTCTGGGAGTTGAAGTCCTCCAGGTTTAAAGTTGCCAAGGTTGGAGAGGAATTCTGGGAGTTGAAGTACTCCAGGCTTAAAGTTGCCAAGGTTGGAGAGGAATTCTGGGGGTTGGAGTCCTCCAGGCTTAAAGTTGCCAAGGTTGGAGAGGAATTCTGGGAGTTGAAGTCCTCCAGGCTTAAAGTTGCCAAGGTTGGAGAGGAATTCTGGGAGTTGGAGTCCTCCAGGGTTAAAGTTGCCAAGGTTGGAGAGGAATTCTGGGGGTTGGAGTCCTCCAGGGTTAAAGTTGCCAAGGTTGGAGAGGAATTCTGGGGGTTGGAGTCCTCCAGGCTTAAAGTTGCCAAGGTTGGAGAGGAATTCTGGGAGTTGAAGTCCTCCAGGCTTAAAGTTGCCAAGGTTGGAGAGGAATTCTGGGAGTTGAAGTCCTCCAGGCTTAAAGTTGCCAAGGTTGGAGAGGAATTCTGGGAGTTGGAGTCCTCCAGGGTTAAAGTTGCCAAGGTTGGAGAGGAATTCTGGGGGTTGGAGTCCTCCAGGGTTAAAGTTGCCAAGGTTGGAGAGGAATTCTGGGGGTTGGAGTCCTCCAGGGTTAAAGTTGCCAAGGTTGGAGAGGAATTCTGGGGGTTGAAGTCCTCCAGGCTTAAAGTTGTCAAGGTTGGAGAGGAATTCTGGGGGTTGAAGTCCTCCAGGCTTAAAGTTGTCAAGGTTGGAGAGGAATTCTGGGAGTTGAAGTCCTCCAGGCTTAAAGTTGTCAAGGTTGGAGAGGAATTCTGGGAGTTGAAGTCCTCCAGGCTTAAAGTTGCCAAGGTTGGAGAGGAATTCTGGGAGTTGAAGTCCTCCAGGGTTAAAGTTGCCAAGGTTGGAGACCCCTGCAGGAGGCGGTGGATTTAAAGGCATCCCTGCTCAGCCTCCAAGCTGCACTGCTGAGCGTTTGAGCCCTGTCGGATCCAGCAGCGTGGTCAGAGAAGGGCGGAAACAGCTGGAACTCCAGGGCTTTGTTAAAAAGAGACACAACTGGAAGCCAACTTCAGGAAACTCTGGATTCCCAAGAGAGTGGGAGGAGAAAGTATTTTGCCAGGGGCTTCCTTACTCCGTGAGTTGCATAGCTGGGATGGAGCGGGCAGCCATGCTGTGCTCCTCATTAGAAGCTCTGCCAGTTCCATGCTCTCCTTGGGATCTATTTAATTCTATTTATTAAATACTGATGCCGTCCATCTCCTCTATAAGGCCTGCAGTCTGTCCTTCCCGTACGATTCACAACCGAACCCCAAACTTCTGCTGCTAAGCGAGACAGGCGTTAAGTGAGTTTTGCCTCATTTTACAAAATGCCTTGCCACAGTCATTAAGTGAATCACTTCAGTTGCTAAGTTACTCCACACAGTTGGCCTGCGTATCTATTTGGCTTCCCTATAGAGTTTGCTGGTCAGAAAGTCGCAAAAGAGGATCACATGACCCCGGGGCACTGCGACCGTTGTAAATATGAGTCAGCTGCCAAGTGTCTGAATTTTGATCACGTGACCATGGGGAGGCTGCAGTGGTCGTAAGCGTGAAAAACGGCCATGTCCCTTTTTTCCAGGGCTGCTGTAACTTCGCCAAGTCACTAAACAAACTGCTTTAAGTCAGAGTCAGAATAGAATGAGCCGGAAGGGACTTTGGAGGCCCTGTGCAGGTATACCAATGGGAAATTTTAAATTATACAAAACCCAGAACTAAAATGACAGGCGGGCAGAGGGTCTTCTTACCCCATTCAACCCCCTCGAGACCCCCAAGCCCCCATTTCCCTCCACGAGGGCCACTGTGGCCCAGGCCCACCCTGCTTGCTCTGGCGGGGAGGGAGATGCCTTCAAAGGGTGAGCAACGCTACCCAAAGCCACCAGCCAAGTTCCGTCACCACGCAACGCTTCCCGAAACCGGCCAAAATGATTCAGCTTCTTCTACCTCCGGCCAAAAGCTGGCAGTTAGAGATTGCAAGGAAGAGGGAAGAGGAAGGCCAATCCGCTCCCAATCCTTTGAAAGCTCTTTTGGCGCCATTGCGGTGACTTCTTGCGCTATGAGAGACTGCCGAAGCTCAAGCTGGAAGCTTTATAAGGCAGCCCTTGAAGTGAGGCACCCCAAAGCCTCCGGGGGAAGAGATTCCCAGGCTCTGGAATGGCTCCAGGCTGGCCACTCGCTTTCCCAACAGGATGTCCCCTTAAAGGCTTCCTGTTCAGCCTGGGAGTCTGCCAGGACAACGGCCTTTCTCTCCCCTCCTCCCCCCCCCAACACCCCCCCCCCCCGCTTCCAAGTTGGGTCTGGCCATTAGGCTCCTCTGATGCTTTCATTTATTCCGGCCAGACTTAATATACTTTCTCCATTTTATTTATGCCCCCTACTTGCCTCCCTTTTCAACCTTAAAGTCTATTTATTTGGGTTGTCTGGTCCCCTGAGCTAGTTTAAATCAAACCCTGGTTGAATGGCTCTGCCTACCCCTTCTTCTTTCTAATAGGAGCGTAGACTAGAAACATCAACTTGAAATAATAAATAATAATAATAATAATTCCAGCTTGTTTTCCCATAAGCCCCTTTCATTTTAAACTGTGGTTAGTCGGGAAGAAGCTCATCCACAAGCCAGTTTGGAGGCTGTCTTGTTGTGGGCAAAGGCTTCGTTCAGACACACAGCCACGCCGAACGGCTGCTAGTAAAAATAGCCGTGATTAAACCCCACATTCCCTGCTCATTGGGCAGGCAAGGGGAGAAGGGGAGGTGCAACGCACAGGGGGGAGAGGACAGAGCATGCTGCGGCTTGTGAGGCTTTGGTGAAATGGTTCTCCCTCGCTCCTACCAGCCTCCTCCTCCTCCTCCTGCCTTACTCACTGCACCGTCCTCTCCTCTTTTCTCAAATTCTGCACGGAAAACAACCCCCCCCCGCCCCCCAATTCAGCAAAATCACCAGCCCGGTTTCCAGACACAGACCCAGCACAAGCAAGCTTTGTTAGGGTTCAACAGGTAGGCCAACGAGAGCACAATCGCACACACATGATGGCTTGCTCTCATGCAAGCCACGACAGGGAGCCCGATTGCCCCTCAGACCAGGATCCCAGACGCGGCCTCCACCGAAACCCAATTCCCAGTAAATCAGCCAAGGGTCATTTCTTGGCGGGCAAAAGGGCTCCACTTTTAGCCGTCATAGCGTATCGTCACAAGCTCTGGGTCAAACCCTGAACCTGATCTGGGGCTTCGCTAGTAAATAGCCGGGTATTTACAGAGGATGCCATGGCTGGCGTGGCAATCGGCCCACGCTTAATACCACAGGCGGTCCTCGGCTTACGACCACAACCGAGGGCGACATTTCTGTGGATAAGTGAGACATTTAAGTGACTGTTGCCCCGCTTTATGACCTTTCTTGCCACAGCTGTGAATCACTGCAGTCAATAAGTTAGTAACTTATTACGAACTTATCTTAACCCCAATTCACCTAATGGCTTTTAAGTGAATCGGGCTTCCCCATTGACTTTGTGAGAAGGTCACAAAAGGACTCCAGGACATAAGTATGAAGCAGCTGCCTGCATTTTGATCACATGATGTTGAGGTTGCTATCACCGCTATGTGAAAAACAGTCGTAAGTCACATTTTTCAGTGCCGTTGTAACTTTGGATGGTCAGTAAGCAATCCGTTGTACATCGAGGACCACCTATATAATCCATTTATTAACCTCGTAACAAAGGCATTTATTTCTACATTTAAAAGAAAAGAAAGCTCAGGATACATTCTTATTATTGGCAGGGCATTCCTTCTTGCTGAGAGACGGAGCGGTTTTTGCTGAATTGACAGAAAAAACGAACAATAGGAAGCCAAGGGCTCCCTTGATGGGCTCCCCTAAAAAAAAACACACACACACCTTGAAAATCGGAGCGAGCGCTTTCATAGTGACTGGAGGGAGGGGGGGGGTCTCCTGCCCAAACCTGACAGGAGCAGGAATGAACTAGATCCAAAAGAATCTGGGATCCAATGCAATCGTTTGCACAAGATCTCCCACCAGATGTCAAAAGGAGGCCGAAAACAATAGCCGAATTGTGCACCGTGGAATTTTAAACTCGGTGCAATGTTTTTCCTCGCCCTTCAAAAGCCAGAAGTCGCTCTTTTTTTCCACCCCTTCCCCCTCCCCCTCCCCTGGATAAGGCCAGGAATGGCGGGCACTCCCAGGCTGCTCCAGTTTGCAAACCTGTCCGACGCACTCACTTTTCCTCAGGGGCCTCCCCTGTGCAAGCTCCACAAAATACAAGTTTTTCTGGTTCGGCAGGCATTCAGAGGACCTTTAGCTCCCCTCCCTAATTGGACTGGAGGCCCCCTCCCAAAGAGGCACCCAAATGAGCCCCAGCCACTCCACCTCCATTTGTTCTCTGGGCTCTAGCAGGCAAAAGGCCTGAACAGACCCTGCGATTTCCACCCCCCACCCCCCCCCCCCGTTTCCTGTGGGATGCAAATGCAAATCATGTTTAATATTGTTGGGTCCCCCGGGGGCTTTCTGAGCTGGGTGGTTTTCTTGCCCACGTTTCATGACCCAATTAGGTAACACTATCAGTGCTAGAAGGAAGAAGGGTTTGTAGAGAGGAGGAGGAGGAGACAGAGGAGGGAGGACGACTGAGGGGTGCTTTAGTGCTCTCTGAGCTTGGTAGTTTTCTTGCAGACATTTCATGACCCAACTAGGTAACATCATCAGCGCTAGGAGGAGATGGGTTTGCAGAGAAGAGGAGGAGGAGGACGACAACTGTGGGATCCTCAGTGCTCTCTGAGCTTGGTGGTTTTCTTGGAAGACGTTTCATGACCAAACTAGGTAACATCACCAGTAAGAGTGGGATTTGTGAAGTGGAAAAGGTCTAATACTGTTTGTTTTACGCTGTAAGATAGTTGCTTGAGAGTTGGTTGTCCTTGGCCGAAGCTGCCTGTCGTTTTGCTTGGCAAAGAACTGCTCTTCCTGGGTGGAAAGTCTAACTAGTCCATGGACAGAATGCAAATGTTTTGCCATTTCCCAGCTGTCTAAACCCGTGGCTGCTTTTTGAAAAGTGTTTGGTTATATTTACCTACCAAAAGGCGTCTCACAGAAACATGCCTGAATGGGGGAGGGAGGAGGAAGAGGACTGTGGAGTTCTTGCTGCTGTCTGAGCTTGGTTGTTTTCTTGCAGACATTTCATGAGCCAAATAGGTAACACCATCAGTTCTAGAGGGGGGGGGTTTGCTCTCATTATCTGGCATTCTTCCTTAAAAGAGCAACTCCAACCAGCTGAGGTTGACTAAGATTTAATCCAGAGGTCTTCAAACTTGGCCACTTTAAGACTTCTGGAAGTTGAGGTCCACACATCTTAAAGTGGCCAGGTTTGGGGACCCCTGATTTAACCTCTTGCCATTCCCAACCTACTTAATGGAATCCTCATCCTTGGGAAGCGACGAGAACTGCCAGCTTGTAGAACGAGTCTTTGCAAAAGAGGCCCAACCGCTTTGCTTCAGCTACAAGCCACCATTCAGCAGCCCCCCACAAACAGCTGAACATTTTGCCATCCCCCCCCCACCCCCCAAAACGCTGCAAAAACAGCCCAGCCAGTCTTTGTCCAAGCAGGGAGCAAGATACATCCAAGTCAACTCACGCCAGACCTGATGCTCTACTACATCACAACATTCAGCACCAAAAATAAGTACAAGGCCGTTGTCCATTAACTCAGCTGACCTGAAACCAGAATATACGTGTTTGCTGGCTAGATCGATTATTCCCCCCCCCCCCCAAATCCAACCAGAAAGAAGAAAGGTCAAAGTTGGAGATGGGCCTGCTCCACATTTATTACATTCCCGCCTTCATTGGGTCCAGCAACACAGGAGACCAATTCAATAAATAAATAAGAGTTAATTTAGAGTTTAAATTAAATGGTAAATCTACCATTTACCCACAGGGAGGAGATTGAGGGGAGAGGGTCTGTTTTCCAGCTTTGCAATGGGGGTGGGGATGGAGGAAGGAAGGTGGGCAAACGTCCAAAATTTCTCAACCCCGGGGTCTTTTCGATGAGCAGACTCCCAGAATTCCCAAGCCAGCATGGTTTAAAGGTGGGTGGACTCCAATTCCCAGAATCCCACAGCCAGCTGGCTAGGGGATTCTGGGGGTTGGAATCCACCCACCCTAAAATGTATTTAGTGGCTGGGGGATTCCAGGATTCCTGGCCCATCCTCCTAAAAGCAAGGGGAGTGGGGCATTCTGGGGGATGGAGTGCACCCACCATAAAGGGGATTCTGGGAGTTGAAGGCCGCCCACCTTAAAGCAGCCTGGTTGGGAGCACAGTCCTCATGAGGCAGGCTGGGTGGTGGAATCTGGGGGGTGGAGTTCACCCACCTCAAAGCATCTGGCTGGGGAATTCTAGGGCTTGAAGACCCCAATCTTGAACCAGGCAGGGCAGGGGATTCTGGGATTTGGAGTCCGTCCATCTTGGAAGCATGGCTGCTGGGGGATTCTAGGGCTTTAAGTCCCCCCCACCCAAAATATCTTAAAGTACTGTTGGGTGGGGCATTCTGGGAGCTGGAGTCCAATCATTTTAAAGAAAGCTGGGCTGGGGATTCTGGGAGTTGGAGTCCACCCACCTTAAAAGTACACTCGGCTGGGGCTTCTGGGACCTGTACTCCACTCTCATTTGAAAGCAGGCTGGGCTGGGGCTGGTGGGAATTGAAGCCCCCCACCTGAAAGGAGCTGAGCCAGAGGCCGGCCAGTCCGACGCAGCGGGCCTGGCTGGGCGGGATGGAAGGGGGTCTCCGCCGCGCCCGCGTTGCTGCCTACCTGTCGTGGGCCCCGCGGGGCCTCCGCTGCTGCGCGATGCCCGCCCGCCAGCTGGGCCGCCTCAGCCCGACTCGCCCGCTCGCTCTCCCTCAGCCCCGGCCACGCCCCTCCCCGCCGCGCCACGCCCCTCCCCGCCCTGCCCATTGGCTCGCGCCTCGCCGCCCCTGGCAGCGCGCCTCCCATTGGCCGCTCGCCGACGAAGCCCGCCCCCCGCCCGCCGTCGGGATGTCCTCACCTCATTGGCCCGCAGACCCGTCCGACGCCTTTCCTCGCTCGAGGGCGGGGGCCCGCGCGTGACGTAGGCGGAGGGCCCCTCTTCCCGAGCGCTGATTGGCGGAGGCTCTGCCCTCGCCCCCCTCCGTCTTCAAAACGGCTGCGTCTCCCACGTGGCAGCCATGGGATGACGAGCCATTGGCCTTAGGCGGGCCCCGCCTCTGCTGCCCACTCGGGCGTTGATTGGATGAAACCGCAAAGACCTCCGCCAATCCGAGAAGGGACTAAACCAAGACCGCGACGGGGGGAAAACGCGGTCCCGTCGCGGCTCGTCTCTTTGTCTTGGCCGAAAGGCTTTATCGATGTTCCCCCCACAAGAAATAGCTTGGCCGGACCGCAGCGCCGACACGTGGCTTGGACAGCAGTTTCCCCCTTGCGAGCTTCGTTGCAGCTTCAAGGCTTCCAGGTCTTTTGCCCTTGGATGGGAGACCACGAGGAAACCCAGCCAGGAAGAATTACAGTGCAAACATATCCCGGAAAATGGGCTTGGCGAGTGGAAAGGTTTACTCTTTGCAAAGCATTGGCTCAAATCATGGAGCAGCTGACAAAATCGATACTTTATTTTATTTTTTTCTATCAATTTTATATGCCACCCATAAAGCAACTCTGGGCAGCTTACAATTAAAATTGGATAATAGGTAGCCTTCGACTTACAACAGTTTAGTGACCGTTCAAAGTTGCAAGGGCACTGAAAAATGTGCTTTAGGACCGTTTTTTCACACTTAATGGCCGAAGCAGCCCCTTGGTCAGGTGATTTACATGTAGGTGCTTGGCCATTGACTCACATTTCTAACGGTCACTGTGTCCCTGGGGTCGCATGACCCCCTTTTGCGACCTTTTCAAGAGCAAAACCAAACCAGATTCACTTAACAACCATTTGACTAATTTAACATCTGCAGGGATTCACTTAACGAATAGAGTGAATGAGGTGGAAGGGACCTTGGAGGTCTTCTAGTCCAGCCCCCTGCTTGGGGCAAAACTCACTTAGTGAATGTCTCACTTATCAACATACATTTTGGTGGTCGTAAGTTGGGGACTATCTGAAGTTCGTAGTTGCAAAAAAAATCAGGTGTAAAGCTTGCTTGATCCACGGGACCATTGTGGCTGCAGCCAAGTCATTAAACGGGACACCAATCAGTATTGATTGTCAGTGCTCTCTTCTGACATCTGCTGGTAAAAATGATTTGGGTGCTTTTTTTTTCTTTAGCGCATGCGTAAAACAATATTCGGCAGGGACGGAGGCATACGCGCAATCTGCGCCCAAGAACGCCCTCCATTGGCCGCCGATATTCTCCTAAATTCCCCGTCTTTTCCAATCAGTTTCCAGGCTTTGCGCATGCGCCTTGCGGAAGACGGAGGTGGTGAAAATCGCGTTGTGCTGTTTACGCCGGATTCCCCGTCCTGTAAAAGAAAATTTTTTTGCGCCTGCGCGATCGGTTGCCGACACCATGGCGCATGCGTAGAGAGTCACGCGAACGTCCGTTGTGGGGGGGTGGGGTGCTGCAGTTGAGCCTCCGCCCTGTGTGAACGCGCGTCTCCGTTTTCCCTCGTCTAGTTTCCGTGTCGGGTGAATTTAAAGGAGAATCCGAGTCGGTGTAGAAGCGGGGACACGCATCTGGTGTCCTTTGGTCGTGTGAGTGCAGCAGGGGTGGGCGTGAGGGAAGGGGGCAGCTGAGAAGCGGAGAGTGGCGACCCCTGGTGGCGCTTGGCTGCAAGTGCAGCTTCCGCAGCCTCGCTTGCAGAGTCCAGCTCAGAGGATTTTAGGATTCTGCATATGTTACAGGTGGTCCTCGATTTACAGCCGTCCGTTTAATGGCCAAAGTTACAACGGCACTGTTCCTCACACTTACAATAGAATGCAATACAATGCAATACAATGGCAGAGTTGGAAGGGACCTTGGAGGTCTTCTAGTCCAACCCCCTGCCTAGGCAGGAAACCCTATACCGTTTCAGACAGATGGCTATCCAACATCTTCTTAAAGACTTCCAGTGTTGGGGCATTCACAACTTCTGGAGGCAAATTCTGTTCCACTGATTAATTGTTCTGACTGTCAGGAAATTCCTCCTCAGGTCTAAGTTGCTTCTCTCCTTAATGACCGCTGCATCCCCATCATTAAACTTTGGACGCTTGGCAACTGCCTTGTATTTAGGACGGTTGCAGGGGCCTGGAGGGGGGGTTGCGCTATCCCCTTTTGTGACCGCCTGGCAAGGGGGAAGCGAGATTCGCTTAACAACCAGGTTACTAACTTAACTGGAATGGTTCGTTTAAACATTGTGGCAACAAAGTTGTAGAAGGGAGCAAAACTTACTTGGCAGCTGTCCTTGAGTTACAGCAGTTCATTTAGTGACCATTCAAAGTTACAAAAGCACTGAACAAAGGGACTTAGGACCATTTTTCACACTTATGACCGTTTCAGCATCCTGGATCAAAATTCAGATGCTTGGCAATTGACTCGTGGCGGTTGAGTCTCCTTGGGGGATCCCCTTTTGAGACCTTCTGACAAGCAAAGTTAATGGGGGAAGCCCAATTCGCTCAACGACCGTTTGACTCACTTAACAATGGCAGTGATTCACTTAACTGGTCACTAAATGAACTGTTGTAAGTCGAGGACTACCTGTAGAGAGAAACTGCTCTACGATTGAAATCAATTTTGATTCCATTTGAATAAAGGTCATGAAAACAGGACTTTGGGAAACAGGTAACCGAACCACGTCAAAACCACGTTTTGGCTGCTGGCTAAATTTCTTTGGCCGTTGAAGGGACATTCAACGAACTCTCTGAGAGCAAAGGCCATCCCCAACTTACAACAGTTCATTTACTGGCCGTTCAAATTTACCACGGCACTGAAAAGAGTGACTTACAACCGTTTTTCACACTTACAACCCTTGCGACACCCCCCCAAAGTCACATGATCAAACTTCAGAAGCTCGGCAACTGACTCGTATTTATGACGGTCGCATGATGCCCTTTGGCGACCTTCAGGTGAGCAGAGGCCAGGGGGAAGCCAGATTCACTTAACAACCAGGGTGGGGGTAATGACTGCAGGAATTCACTTAACAACAGTGCCAAGAAGGTTTGTCCAATGGTTTCACTTAGCAACAGAAGTTTGGAACTCAGGTCTGGTCGTAAGTCAATGGCCAGACTCTGGGTTGGAGGAGCAGAACAAGGGCGCCACCTGGTGGTCTGAATCGGCCCTGAAAGCAGCCCTGAACCCCCCTGAATCATCTGGCCGGATCCGTCCCCCCCCTCTGAGCTAGCCAGCTGGATGTGAGCGCCTGGCCATCGGGCCTTGGCACCTTGCCTTAGCAGGGAAAGCTAAGGAGATGCCAGCGGGTGCCGCCAGTCCCATGAGAGGGGTGGTGACCGAGGTGTCATTTTCCTGTCACCTCCTCGGCTGTCACTCAAGTCCCCAAGAGAACCACCTGGCCGGGAAGGGAGGGAGGCTGGAGGAAGCCGGTGGGGGCTCGAAACTTTGATCTGGATGGGAGGACGAAGGTCAGGGAGTCCTCGGTCCTTTCCCTTCCCCAACAGCCCAGCAGCTAGCAAGGGGGTCTCAGTCTTATATCGAGCCCCTCACTTCTGCCAGGTTCTCTCTCGCCCCCCATGGGCAGAAGGTCTGGGAGGGGACCCCTGTGAGTGACCGCCCTCCCCCCAGGCAGCTGGAGGAGCAGGCCTGTCCGGATGCCCACGAGCCTCCCCATGGGAAGATGCAAGGGGGAAGGGGCTCGGCAGGCTCCCCCCAAGCCCCTGAAGAGGTAAGTGGCTGTGAGGACGGGACACCCCGTCCCCTCCTGGTTTCATTTCATTATTTTATTTCATTTTTTATTATTTTGTTTTGTTTTTTATTATTTTGTTTTGTTTTTTATTTTATTTTACTTTATTTTAGGGGACACGGTGGCTCAGTGGCTAAGACACTGAGCTTGTCAATCAGAAAGGCAGTTCGGCGGTTCAAATCCCTAGCGCCGCGTAACAGAGTGAGCTCCCGTGACTTGTCCCAGCTTCTGCCAACCTAGCAGTTCGAAATCACGTAAAAAAATGCAAGTAGAAAAATAGGGACCACTTTGGTGGGAAAGTAACCGCGTTCCGTGCACCTTCGGCGTTTAGTCATGCCAACCACATGACCAACGAGACATGATCTACCTCTGAAATCATCATAGAGGGTCTCCTGCTTGAGCAGGGGATTGGACTAGATCGGGGGTCACCAACCTTTCGGACATCAGGGACCACTAAGTTCATAATTTTAAACCCCGCGGACCACTAATATGAATTTTAAAAAAGATTAAAAGTATTTAGTGCAATATAAAAAATGCAATTTTTTTTTTGCGGACCACCCAATTTTCTCGTGGTGACGGCTGGACTAGACGACTTCCAAAGACTGAAGCTTCCTGGATTAGCTTCCTTCCCTCCTTTCTTGTCCTGATGCTTTGAAAAATAACTTGTCCCCTTCTTCTCTGTGGCAACCTCTCAAATCCTGGAAGAGGGCTCCCCAAGTCTTTCTTTTCTCCAGATGGGCCCAACCCAAATCCTGCAACCGTTTTTGTGTGTTTTGGTCTCCAGGCCTTTAATCATCCCAGTTGCCCTTCTCTGCACTCTTTCCAGAGTTTCAGCTTTCTTTCTTCTTTTCTTTTTCCGTAGCCTGGTGACCAGAATTGCCGTAGTCCAGGTGTGTCTTTCCTAGGAATTTTTACTAACACTATTTTCATCTCATATTTAACATTTTCATTACATTTCTAACATTGAGTAAGTTTGCAAATGAACTTTTGCCCAAGCATCCTGCTCCTTCAGGTGCAAAACCCGTAGCCAGAAGTTAAGAGAGGTGAGATCCAGGAGAGGGGAAATGAATTTAGCGCAAGAGTCCCGAGTGGTGGACGAGCGAAGGGCAGGGACCGGCAGTCAGGGGAGGCACAGCCTCACCGCTGTCATCATGAAAAGGAAAAAATATGTAAAAGGATAAAGGCGGGTGCTGAAGTGAGGCCAGGTAGCTGCTGCCTCCCCTTGAATGACTGCCCAACTGTTTAAATTGAATTGAATTTGAATTTGAATTTGAATTTCGATCACGTGACCATGGGAATGCTACAAGAGCCATAAGTGTGAAGAAGGGTGCTAACTAAGTCACTTTTTTCAGTGCCATTGTTACTTTGAATGGTCACTAAGTGAACGGTTGTAAGTCGAGGACTACGTTCATTTCTGATGGTCACTCATGTCAGTCCTCTTTTACAAGGACTTAAAGTTTTTCTCTTCCACAAGGGAGAAATTTTCCCATTCTGCATGCAGCAGCAGCCTCTTCTTCCCACGCTGGCTGGGGAATTCTGGGAGTTGAAGTTCACCCACTTTTAAAATGGCCAAGGGTCAACCCCACTGCTCCAGGCTGGCTACACAGGTACTCCTGCATTTACAACCAGTTGTTTAGGGACTCTTACACCGGCTCTGGGAAAGCTGACATGACTGGTTACTTCTCTTTGCATGTTTTCTTTTTTTAAAAAAAATTTTTTTTATTAAACAGTTTTTTAAAAAAAGACAATATATATTTTTTGCAATTTCCTTCTGTACAACATTTCCACCTGGGTGTACATCCATTGTAAATACACTTCTCCCCCCTCATTCCGTTTCTCTTTGTCTATATACATATGATACTGGCTGACCAACCGCACTCAACATGTAGTCCTCAATGGAACTGCATCTACATGGAGGGAAGTATGCAGTGGAGTACCCCAAGGCTCTGTTTTAGGCCCAGGACTCTTCAACATCTTCATCGATGATTTGGATGAGGGAATAAATGGGGAACTCATCAAATTTGCAGATGACACCAAGCTGGCAGGAATAGCCAACACTCCAGAAGATAGGCTTAAGATACAGAAGGATCTTGACAAACTTGAACATTGGGCACTATCTAATAAAATGAAATTCAATGGTGAAAAGTGTGAGGTTATCTACATTAGGCAAGAAAAACAAAATGCACAGGTACATTATAGGTGGTACCTTGCTCAACAGTAATAACTGTGAAAGGGATCTTGGAGTCCTAGTGGACAACCATTTAAATATGAACCAGCCGTGTGCAGCAGCTGCCAAAAAAGCCAACACAGTTCTAGGCTGCATCAACAGAGGGAGAGAATCAAGATCACATAAAGTGTTAATACCACTTTATAATGCCTTGGTAAGGCCACACTTGGAATACTGCATTCAGTTCTGGTCGCCACGATGTAGAAAAGATGTGGAGACTCTAGAAAGAGTGCAGAGAAGAGCAACAAAGATGATTAGGGGACTGGAGACTAAAACATATGAAGAACGGTTGCAGGAACTGGGTATGTTTAGCTTAAGAGAAAGAAGGACCAGGGGAGACATGATAGCAGTGTTCCAATATCTCAGGGGTTGCCACAAAGAAGAGTGAGTCAAGCTATTCTACAAAGGACCTGAGGACAGAACAAGAAGCAATGGGTGGAAACTAATCAAGGAGAGAAGCAACTTAGAACTGAGGAGAAACTTCCTGACAGTTAGAACAATTAATCAGTGGAACAGAAGTTGCCTCCAGAAGTTGTGAACACTGGAAGTCTTTAAGAAGATGTTGAATAACCATTTGTCTGAAACGGTATAGGGTTCCCTGCCTAGGCAGGGGGTTGGACTAGAAGACCTCCAAGGTCCCTTCCAACTCTGCTATTGTATTGAATTGTATTGTATTATTATTGATACTATTATATATATTCCTTAATTTACAATTCTTCATTATGTTTCCATTTATACATGTTTGTTCATCTCTACCTATACATTGCTATTTTCTAGCTCCTAACATTTGGAATGAAAATTATACATTGACAATGACAGTAGCCTACAAGGAAAATATGTATAAAATGTTCTATAGATGGCATCTCCCATCAGCGAGATTGGCTAAAAGGTACACAAACTTATCACCGGACTGTTGGAAATGTAGGCAAAAACCAAGGAACAGATTACCACATGTGGTGGTTATGCCCAAAGGCTAAATAATATTGGAATAGAATAAGAGAATGGCTGGAAGAAATTACTAAACAGCAAATAGATATGAAACCGGAATTATTTCTATTGGGAATACCTACAAGGAAATATGACAAAAAAAAAAAACCCCACAATACTTAATTATACATATCATAACGGCAGGGAGAATAATATGTGCACAGAATTGCACAGAATTGTGGGTGGAGTCTTCTAGTCGAACTCTGGAAGGAAACCCGACAGCATTTCAGACAAGTGGCTGCCCACTCACTTCTTAAAATCCACCATCGATGGGGAGCCCACATTGTCTGGTGACAAGTGGTTCCATAGGTTAATTGTCCCCACTGTCAGGAATTTTAATTCCAGGTTGCTTCTCTCCTCGGCTCCTTCCTTCTTGTCCTGCCCTTCAGGTGTTTTGGAGAATAGGTGGACACCCCCCCTTCTTTGGGGCAGCCCCTCAATTACTGCTCCTTTTTTTCTCTAGACCAGGTCTTCAAAGTTAGCAACTTTAAGACTTGTGGATTTGAACTCCCAGAACAGAAGTCTTAAAGTTTGGGGACCCCTCCTCTAAGACTAGCCAAACCCAGCTCCTGCAAACGTTCTTCCCCATATTTTGCTCTCCAGGTCAAAGCACGTGAGGAAGGGCTGCAGGAACTGAGTCTGGCATCTCTAGATGGAAGGGGCTTTGCACATTTGTTTATAGAGTCCCGTGCATGGATTGGGAAAGCGACTGCGCAGGCGCCCCGCGCACCACACCCCCGCCCTGCTCGTCTCGCGCCCGAGGGGCCTGCCGCAGGAAGCGCATGCGCGGCGTCGCTCTCGGCCGGGGCTGCTTCGTCTCTCTCCCCGCACGCGCGGCGCGCCTGCGCAGACGGCCCCAGCGGTGCGGCGGCGGCGGCGGCGGCGGTTCCTTGTGAGGCGGCCGGTGGCGGTGCTGCGACTCGGGCGACGCGAGAACTCGGCGGGCGGCCGGAGAAGGGGAAGCCGGGAGCAGAGAAGAGGTGGGCCCTGCGGTCGGTCCCCGTCTCCTCACCCGCTCTCTCCCAGCCCGTCCCGGGCGAAGGGCGGCGGGGGCCCGAAGGCCGCAAAATGGCGGCTGAGGGGTGATGGTGGCGGGAGGCCTCCCTGGCAGGGCCGCCCGGCTCGCTTATGGGGTTACCCCCCCTGCCGCCCCCCCCCCCCGGTGCCCTTCGAGTGCGGCTGCAGGCGCTGCAGGCCTCCCTCTGTTCCCCTGGGTGGCCTCTGCCGTTTCTTCTTATCCCTTGTTTATTTTTACTAGATTTATTTCCTCACATTTATTACATTTATTATATATATCTTTTACATTTTTTACTGTTATTTATCATTTATTTATTTATTTATTGCAGTTATTTATTTATTGTTTATTACATTTTATTAGTTACATTTTATTACTGTTATTTTTTATTTATTACAGTTATTTATTTATTAGTTGTTTATTACATTTATTTGTTACATTTTATTAGTGTCATTATTTATTATTTATTACAGTTATTTATTACCGTTATTATTTCTTTATTGCAGTTATTTATTAGTTGTTTATTACATTTGTTACATTTTATTACTATTTATTTCAGTTATTTATTACATTTATTATTTCTTTATTGCAGTTATTTATTACATTTATTGTTTACATTTTATTACTTTTATTTATTACAGTTATTTATTTATTACAGTTATTTATTAGAGTTATGTATACAGTTGTTTATTTCATTTATCTTTTACATTTTATTACTTTTATACGTTATGTTTATTTATTTATTTATTTATTTATTTATTACCTTTATTATTTATTTAATTTATTTGCAGCCCATTTTCCTGTCAAAATGAGCCTTGGGATCCTGAGGGCAAAAGAGAGGACCCTTTCTTTCTTTCTTTCTTTCTTTCTTTCTTTCTTTCTTTCTTTCTTTCTTTCTTTCTTTCTTTCTTTTTAGAGGATGTCCTGGGTTGTACCATCTCTCCTCCTCCCCCCCCCCCAAAAAAAGCCTGCACGCACACACAACATGTTTACACCAGGCTTTGTGGTGGGGTCTCTGTGTGACTCTTTCAGAATTTGCTTTTGGGCAGATTGTGAGCAAGAGAAGTCTTGGTGAGAGGGAACTTGCAGCAGGGTCTCCAATGGGGGCTTTTTGGAGTAAAAATGCAGATTTGCTTTGGGGGTTGTGGGGGGAGGATTCCTCCACCCATGTAATTCTTAGGCTGTTCTCATAGCAGGTGTATATGTACACACACCCAGCTGCCTTGTGGCTGATACTGTTTTATTTCCCTCCCTGCATTATGGTTCCTGTCCCGAGCCCACTTTTTCCATCTTCTTTTGCACCCACATTTCAAAAAGAGCGCCCAAATCCACCAATACGAGGTCTTCCAGACTTGCTCCATCCCTGGAGGTCTTCCAGAAAAGATCGGATATTTGTCCAGGATGGTATAAAGACTCCTGCCTTGGGTAGGGGGTTGGACTAGAAGACCTCTAAGGTCCCTTTCAGTCCTATAATTCTATGAATGTACATTTTTTCTTTCAGGCTCAATAACTGCATTAGGTTTCTTTCTGTCCTTTCATCAGAAAGGATCTATCTTGCTGTCACAATTTCCTCCTGGGCTTTTTTTTTCTGGTGGTGGGTAGTCCGACAGGAAAATGCAGGTGACTTTTGAGCAAATACCAGGAAAATAACTGAGCAATCCAAACCTGTGGCTTGCTGGTTTGCAGTTAATAACAGAGAATAACAGTTGGAAGAAACCTTGGTGGTCTTCTAGTCCAACCCCCTGTTCAAGCAGGAGACCCTATCATTTCAGACAAATGGTTGTCCAGTCTCTTCTTAATCGGTCTCTTCAGATAGAAGGTGCAGAGACCATTATCATTCTACTTGCCACTTCTGCTTGGGGAATTAAAAATGGGGGGGCTCTCTATCGTGTTTGTGCCTGACCTGACCAGTGGTCTGAGTTTCACAGGTACGTCTTATTCTGATTCTGTAGCTAACACCACACTAGTAACTGAGCCAGGACATATTTGGAGGTATGACAGTAGGATGCAGCATTCTGAGAATTCCACAATTCTCCCACTGCAAAGCTCCGTTAAGGTGTCAGAAGTCAGAAGCAACACAACACAAAGCCTTCTCTTTCCTCATTAGGTAGAACTTGCTGAACCCATGGTTCATGGAGTTTCTGTGGAACCAGCTAAGAACCGATTCCAATTTGTTGTTTAAAGACTTGTGTAAAGAAGACAACTAATATCTTTGAATCTGTATCAACCACACAGCATTCAACATTTGATTCATAGCCAATAATGTTTGTTTTCTTCCCCTTTCCTATTGCTTTTTAGTGAGCTGCTTATGAAATGCATCAAAGTTGCAGCATGTTCTTGCACAAGTCAATCTTCTGTACTTGTCTCTTATTTTGGAGAATATTTTGCAGAGCTATGTTGAAATACAACAAACTCTTGCTGAACACCTGACATTGCTGCCTGTTGCAGAAGGAAAGGGGGGGTGGGTGGAGGCAGGGCAAAGTTGGCTTGGCTTGTAAGAATGTAGATCATGATACGGTTTGCAAATAGTTCTGAATGAGGCTCAGTGGCTTTTTTTAAAAAAAAAACCAACCCAGGCAGCTTGATAGCCAGAGCTGAATTCTAAGAGCAACTGAACTGCATTTAGAGTGGATTACTCTAAATCGTTGCCTGTGCTGTTTTGTGGGGGTGGTGATGGGATCTGGGCTGAAAGGAGTTTGGAGCTCACAGAAGCCGAAATGACCTACTGTCAACCCCTTAGAAGGAGTTGGGGCCTTGACTCTAGGTGCGCAATCTTGGGAAAACGCAACATTTGATTCAAAGACAGACCAAGACTTCGGCACAAATAGCCCAAGTCCTTTCAGATTTTTGTCCTGCTCCACATCTTTGCTGCATTCTTAAGGCAGCATGGAAGTCTCAAAATAGAGCTGCCAGTATACCTCTGGGGCAAAATACCACGGTCATCTTGCAGTAATTGTATTGGTGTCAAACACCGAAGCTGACATTTAAGGCTCTGAATGTTTTGCCTTAGTTAGGTTATTTAAAGCACTGAATGCATCTGTATAAATCTTCCTGTGCTTTTGAGTGTTGAGCATTTAGACCAGAGGTGGGGTTGGGATGAGCCCAGACCTTTGGAACTGCTCCCCAAGTCTATATGATTGTGGACTGAGGATAAATATATTTTTTCTTATTAGTCTTTTTTAATGTTATGATTTTGTGCTCAATGTGTTCCCAGTTTTTTCAAGTTATAGCCCAGTTGCTAACTCTATTTCACACAACAAATGTTTGGTTTATAATCATCTTGACAAGTGCAGTAAAACCTTAATTCTCTGGACCTCAGAGAAAATTTATTTTGAACTTTGGGTAAAAATCTGTTCTTTCCAAAGCAGACCAGACAAGAAACTGCCAAAGAGATTCCAACCAAGGAATCTCTTAAGACCCCCACCCCACCCCCACAGACAAGCAAGTCACCAGAAAATGAACTGACAGCAAACAAGTCAAGTCAAGTAGGTTTTATTTGTCATTCCAACAATATACAGTACAGTACACAGTGCAATGAAACGTTTCCCCAGGACCAAGGTGCTACATCAGACAACATACATGAAAAATAAAAAGCAGGACACAGAACTACATATAGCTCTAAATCTAAAAACTTAGAGAGAGAGAAAATACACAAGCTAAAAAATACACAAGCTAAATACACAAAAAAAGAAATACACAAGTATTTATGGTTCCAGTTTCTTTGTGTTGAGGAGTCTGATGGCTTGTGGAAAGAAACTGTTACACAGTCTGTTTGTGCAGGCCCAAATACAGGTGCAGGTCTGTACCTTTTTCCAGATGGCAGGAGAGTAAAGAGCATGTATGAAGGGTATGTGTTGTCAGCCACAATGTTTCTGGCTTTATGAATGCAGCGTGTGGTGTATATGTCCATGACAGAGGGAAGAAGAGCAACCCCGATGATCTCTGCCATCCTCACTATTCACTGTAGGGTCTTGCGATCCAAAACGGTGCAATTTCCAAACCAGGTGGTGATGCAGTTGCTCAGGGCGCTCTTGATGGTCCCTCTGTAGAAGGTTGTGAGGATGTGTGGTGGAAGCTGTGCCTTCCTCGGTTTCCTAAGGAAGTAAAGACGCTGCTGGGCCTTCCTTGTTATGGAACCAGTGTTGAGGCACCAGGTGAGAGTCTCCGCCAGGTGAACACCAAGGAATTTGGTGCTCTCTAAGATCTTCACAGAGGAGCCTTTGATGTTCAGTGAGGAGCGGTCGTGTTGTGTCCTCCTGAAGTCAACAACCATCTCTTTTGTTTTGTCTACATTCAGAGGCAGGTTGTTGGCTTTACACCAGTTCGTTAACTTCTCTGTGTATGGTGTCTCGTCATGCGTGGAACCCTGAGGGGCTCCAGTGCTCAGTGTGATGGTGTTAGAAGTGTTGTTCATGATCCGGACTGTCTGAGGTCTTCCAGTCAAAAAGTCCAGGATCCAGTTACAGAGGGAGGGGTTCACGTCCAACAGGGTCAGCTTCCCCATCAGGTGTTGAGGAAAGATACTGCACTCCTTACTAGCACTGATGATGTTACCTATTTATTTATTTATTTATTTATTCTTCGCATTTCTAGACCGCCCCCTCTCCCAAAAAGGACTCGGGGCGGTGTACAGTCCACACAACAAATAACAAATAATAAATACAGATATAAATATAGATATAAATATACATATGGAGGAGGTTAAAAAATTAAAAGAACTGTACAGAAGAATATAAATATGGTTCTAAAACCCCTAAAATCAATTAAATTTAAAACAATACCCTTAAAATACCAGTTGAGAATATATTTCCAGGAGGTAACAGTTGTAACAGTTATAATTATGCCAGGCCAGCTAATCGAAACAGGTGAGTCTTCAATTTTTGTCGGAAGGAGCGGAAGTCTGTGGTGGTTCTAATATCGGGGGGGGGGGGAGGTCATTCCAGAGGGTTGGGCCCATCACAGAGAAGGCCCTATTCCTTGGCGCCGCCCGCTGGCATTGCCTAGTGGACGGCACCTGGAGAAGCCCCTCCCTGTGAGAGCGGATTGGCCGCAGGGATGTATGTGGGAGGATGCGATCCCGCAAGTAACTAGGTCCTGTGCCATGGAGTGCTTTAAAGATGGTAATCAGAACCTTGAAACGCACCCAAAAGGCCACAGGTAGCCAGTGCAGCTCGCGCAGGAGTGGTGTTACGTGGGAGTATCTGGAACTCCCCATGACAACCCGCGTGGCCGCGTTCTGGACTAGCTGCAGTCTCCGGGTGCGTCCCAAGGGAAGCCCCATGTAGAGAGCGTTACAGTAGTCTAGGCGAGACGTCACCAGCGCATGAGTGACTGTGCGTAGGGCATCCCGGTCCAGTAGGGGGCGCAATTGGCGCACCAGGCGAACCTGGTGGAACACCCCCCTTGCCACGGCTGCCACATGGTCATCCATTGACAGCCGGGCATCTAGGAGGACGCCCAAATTGCGCACCCGTTCCACAGGGGGCAGTTGTTCGCCCCCTGTGGCCAGCGATGGAATCAGCTGGCTGAACCGAGGTGCCGGTAGCCACAGCCACTCAGTCTTGGAGGGGTTGAGTTTGAGTTTGTTGTCCCCCATCCAGACCCCGACGGCTTCCAAACACCAGGACATCACTTCGACAGCCTCGTTGGGGTGGCTTGGGGTTGAAATGTACAGCTGGGTATCGTCAGCGTACAGATGGTATTCAACCCCAAAACCACGGATGATCTCACCCAGCGGCTTCACATATGCATATATGTCACATAACCTAGTTAGGGTAATGGAACGCCTGCAAGAAAACAAGCTCAGAGAGCAACAAGGACCCCACATTTCAACCCTGAGCTACACATATTCCCCTTTATTGCCCGTCCAGATAGTTGACCTAATTTATGCAAGCTATGGACACGGATACAGAAGACAGATTAAAGCAATTACGTGCATTCAGATTTCTTGAGCACCTCTTGCGCCTGGTCTGTTAAATTGAGAGTGTACCTGTTTGTACCCAGAGCATATATGATATATATTACATTATATCGTTATAGTTACATAAACGAAGAGTAAGACAACGACAGTACCCCAGGTAGTCTTCTAAAGAGCGGTGATCTGCTTAGCTGTGGCTTTTTGGAGAGAGCAGCAATTATGTTGCCTGCCTCTGTCTTGGCCATTTCAGGTTCACAAGAACCAGGGTTACTCTTGAGTCATTGGCCTCCAGCATAACTCTGGCTGAACTGGTGTCTTCAGTAGCAGCGACTGTCCAGGGCTGATCAGGGAGTCCAGAAACCAGCAAACAAAAGGAAAGTGGCCCCCCAGTATGCTGGTTTCTTTTTTGCAGCATTATCTCAGAATGGAGTGGGGGAAACCCTCCCCAGTACTGCTGAGCCATCAACCGCTGTGTTGGTTGCTGGGGAGCAAAGCATGCCAGAATAGAAGGCACATACATGGGAACAAACCCTTTGCTTCCCTTCCTTGCTGTGTCCACTTTCAATAGATTGCTGTATTTCCCCAGTTCAGCACAAAACACAGTACGACAAAAGGAAAGTAATTCTCATGAAATATTTTCTTTTTCAGAATGCCCGCCAGGTAATTAATGACACGATTGAATGATAGTTCTGTGCTTAGTGTTGCTTGAATATCGCTGCTGTCATGCCGAAAGGTTCAGTTGATGCTGCCTGTGTTGTTTACTGCACATGTACTGAATTCTGTATGTATAATTTTCCAATAAATGCAGAAGATTGAAAGTTCAATTATATGCACACTTTTGTATTACGATTTTTCTTCTAATGAGATTGTAAAAAATGTTCTATATATTCAGAAAGAATATAATAAACCAACCAAGGTTGCAACACTTGAAACCTTTTGTTCAATTGAATTGAATATGGAGATTTTTAGGCTGTATTAGGTGGTTTATTTATTATATGTCTCCCATCTTATTACCCAAAGCGACTCTGGGTGGCTGCAATGTCTTTGTTTGGTTTTGGCTTAGCTAGTCATGTGAATTCAACCCCTGGGCTTTATCCCACAAATTTTGTTTCTGTGATGTGTGAACCCAGCTTTAGACTTTTAAGTACATAGTGCAGAAGTAAAATGAACAAATCGACCACTTTGCTGAATGAATTTTTTTTTAAAGGAAACAAAGTTTCCCAACAGTATGCTTAAAAGCAGTAAAAGCGCTTTGAAAAGTAGATTAAAAAATAAATAATTAACTTTTGTGTGTTTTAACTTTCAGCTTTATGGTGTTCTTGGAAAATGTTGCACCTCTTGTGAATTCTCTGAACCTTGCCATTGTCAGCCCCTTTCTGTTGGGCCTGCCTCCTTTACTGTTGGCTCAGATTAAGACCCAGTTGGCTCTTCACCAGTTGAACTCACTTGCTTCCAACTATTCTGTAGCCTCTTCTCCTTTGTTAAATGAGGCCTTCCTGAAACTAGCCATGTTTAACCCTAGAGGAAACATGCCGCCAAGGCCGAGGGGACCTATGATGCCTGATCCAATCCCACGTGGGACTTTTCACAGGCCGGGACCTGGACCAGGACCAGGTGGTCTTCAGAGGCAGCTCCCACCTAATTCTGATGGAATGCAGAACCAAAGGTTCATGGGATCAGAAATGAGGGCAGGATTTCCAAGGCCAAACGTTCAAGGGCCTCCACACAGAATGGATCCAAGACAAGCGGCAGAGAGAATGAATATGGAGCAGCAGCACCACCAACAGCACCACCAACAGCAGCAGCAGCAGCAGCAGCACCATCAACCACAACACCACCAACCACAACACCACCAACCACAACAGCAGCAGCACCAACAGCAGCAGCAGCAGCAGAAGATGGAAGGATGCGGTTCTCATTGGGACAATCCGTTTCCCCCTGGAAATAATAGCCAGAGTCAGCCAATCCCAAGAAGGATGCCAGACTATCCCCCAACTGTTCAAAGCCGCTATACCAATGAGAGCGCCTCAAGTATCTTGGCAAGCTTTGGATTGTCCAACGAAGACCTGGAAGAACTTAGTCGTTATCCAGACGATCAGCTGACCCCCGAAAACATGCCTGTGATTTTAAGGGACATTCGTATGAGGAAAATGGGTAATCAGGGCCCAAGCTTGCCTCATCAGAGCAGCGAGAAGGAGAACTTCCGCAGTGAGGATGGCCGCAGCTCCATGGTCAAGGGCAAAGTCATCGACTATGGGCACGAGAGCAAGTACAGATACGATGAAGGTCCCCTGGAGGTGAAGGTCTACGGGGCTGAGAGCACCCCTAAAGACACCCTGAAAGGGTTCCAGACCCAGCAGACTCCGCCAGCCGGCATAACCAGCAAACAGATGAATGCCGTTGAAGAATTAATCCGCCAGATGGGATTCCAAAGAAGCACACCGAACTCCCCGTCTTTTTTCTCCATGGACTCGCCTAACAAGATGTCTGGATTGTGCACCCCTTCCACAGGAACTGGGGTAGCGCCGGCAGCCCAGCCCATCATGCCGACTGTGGCACCGCCTCTACCTCGGCCTGCAGCCCCACCTGTCCGGCAAGCTTTGCCTCCCCCGTCGGTAGCTCGGCCCATGATGTCACCTATGAACCAGGCGCCACCAACTTCTCACCCTCCTCCTTTTGCACCTGAAATGGTTGGGGGTATCAACCGCCGTGGGAGGATTCATGAGGAATCCAGACCAAGCCCTAGTGCTCCCCCCGAACCTAGTGCTCCTGCTCAGAAATCTTTCCGGAAAGAGATCGAAGGGCCCATAAAGTCTCCATTTGGGGTCGTGAAGGCCTCTTGGCTCCCGGTTTTTCCCAAGATGGATGCCCAGAAAATGAAGAGGCTGCCAACTCCGTCAATGATGAATGATTATTATGCTGCGTCTCCGAGAATATTTCCACATATGTGTTCTCTATGTAATGTAGAATGTAGACATTTGAAGGTGAGTCAACTCCCCCTTCCCTCGGTCAGATTACATAATTTGTACAGAACATATTACCTCTGTTGGAGGTCAGTTTAGGGATATATATACGCATTATATTCTTTTTAAAATGTCTGGAAGTTAAGACGAGTATCTGATTCAAATGTCTTTCAATTACTGTCTGTTCCTAAAGAAGAGCAGCAGCAATAGTTAGATATTTAACTAGCTTTGTCCAAACTATTGGATTGCATATTCTCCCCCCCCCCCCCCCCCGGTCTTATTCATCACACTACCCCATTTAAGCCATACAAGGTTTAAATACAAAATACTACTTCCCAGGCTAATGCCTAGACTTCTGTTTAAAGAGCATAAACTTGGAGATGTTGATTTGAGAAGATGGCAACTGAAATCCTCACACATTTTAGATTGTCTGGAGAATGACGCCTTAGAGCTAACTTGTTTTAGCAATTTGAAGTTTTACTCCACCAGGTTAAATCCAGAGCATCTTGGTCACACCTGGAATCTGTTCAGATTTGGCGGGTCTTGAGCTGTCTATTTTCTGATTTCAGTAATTTTGCATACACTTCTAAAATGTTCTGGACCAATCTTGGAGACTTTTTAGTACAGCAATGAGACACTCACTGATCCCAATGTATACATAAATGTTATCTTCCTATGTTTGTCTGCTTACTGTGTTGGTTCTTCATTAAGCAAATTATTTTCAATGTGCCCAACAATCCTGGTATGAAAATCTGTGATAGGTGCACATACCAAATACTGTGTAGGGTTCCGGAAATCCCACGCCATTGAAAAAGAATAAAAAAGCTGGAAGATATGTAAAAGAAGGAGGGTTGAGACACATGGACCTCTGTAGCTTAGGAAAATGGCAGTTGGGGTTAAGGTTTTTAACATTTAGCTATAAATCTTAACACATAATAGTAAAATATCATTACATGAGGCCCTCCGGTATCTCCATCCGGCATAGCTACATTTTTTTTTCTTAAAACACTATTAAGGCTCAATATTTTTCATTGCTTGCAGTTCAAGGGGTGGATAAAACAGGAACTAATGAGCATCATTGCAGATATTTTTAGAATGTATTTTTGGCACATGACCATAACAAAATAGAATGTAATATTGCTGTTTCTTTAGACAAAATAGGACAAATCCAAGCTTAGTTCTAGTTTTTCTTTCTAAATTTGTGTTTTCAGCCTCTTAATAATAGCCATAGCACCTAGACTTATATACCGCTTCACAGTGCTTTACAGCCCTCTCTAAGCAGTTTACAGAGTCAGCATCTTGTCCCCCCAACAATCTGGGTCCTTGTTTTACTGACCTTGGAAGGCTGAAAGGATGAGTCAAATCTTAAAATACATTTGATAGACATAGTCACTAGTTCTTATTTTGTCTTTAATGTGTACATACATGCAGCATATAAAGTTGAGTATCTCGGCAGCCTAGGATGGTCGTTTTCATCAATCAGAGTGCCAGGTGTACTCTAAAATGTTAAACGTTATCAGATATTCAAATCCTAAACTCTAGGATTTTATAGTGTCGGGCTGGGCTCAGATAATCTGAAGTAAATCGACTGGGTTCAGTGGCTTAATAATGTGCTTACATTTGTCAGTGAGGTTCAGGGTTAGTGCTCAGTTCTTCCACAAGCATGGATTTTACAAAACAGACCCCATTGCTAATCCAAAAGTACAAAGCTTTCAAAATCTTTGGGAATAAACCAGGTGCAAATCTAATGTAGGTTTCTTTGGAGCTCATTGAGTTGGGAATAGGTCAGCTTTGAGTGTGAAAGTGGCTTGTTATTCTTGTGGTCCTAAACACAGCTAATAGATCCCGAGTTCCTTTCTACATGTTTTGTTTGGTCTCTTGTGCCAAAATGGCAATATAAATTTACTGGTTTTATTTTGGCTCTCCCACATTCAAGTAGAAGCTGCTGCTTATCGTAAGAGGGCATATGTCTCGTTTATTTAAAAGAGATAGCCTTCAAAGCATGTTTTTGAGGGTTTATTTTTTTTAAAGAAATGATGCTCATAATAAACGCCATTTGGGTAGGAGATGCCACTTGAAATGGGATGTCCTGTGTGATCCCAGAAAGGAAATGCAATAGTTCTGGGGAAATCAGAAAGCAGGACTTTGTCTGGAGGCTTTTGACACAAACCTTGTGATTTGGATGAATTGATAATAATTGATTATAGTCAGCATGGAACCTGGAAACTCATGTTTCCTGGGGGCTTCACAGATCAAGGTAGGGTGCTCCTAGTAGCCCAAAAGACATCGGTTTGTTCAAAATGCCACATTTCCCCCACTTTTCCAGTCATTCTGTAGTTCTGTTCCAGCCATGAAGCCCCAGGCATTGCTGCTGCTATCCAGAGGACTAGAATTCATCCTGAGGACAGCAGTGCCTGTTCTCCCTCCCCCTCTCCTCTCTTCCTCCCTCCCTCCGGCAATTGCAGCATTTCTATTAATACATTGATTTCTTTTCAGCTTGCATAAAATTGCAGGTTATGTATTTGTCAAACCACCAGGACTCTTTCCTCTGCAGCATGTGGTTGAATTGTGGTATGCTTGGCAGGCTGAAATCAGCAGGGAATGCCAAGGCGCATAGGATGAGTTTTCCAACATGGGTATCTTTGCCTCCCCACCTTCTCAGAAGAAATGAGAATTCCTGAATTTTGGAGAAACTGAGCATGAGTCGCAGGGTTTCTTTGAAGATAATTGGTGGAGGGGTGGGGGTGAACAGATCTATCCACTGTACCTTCTTGGAACGAAGTTGGGGTGTAAAGGTATTAATTGGCAATTTCCCCTCCATAGTTTAATCCTGACTCCTGGCTGCTTGTTCTTTATAGGATTGGCTTCAGCATCAGAATTCTTCCACACACCTTGAAAGCTGCCGCCAGCTACGCCAACAGTAAGAGTTTTTATTTGATTTCTCTAAATTGTGGGTGCCGTTGGTCCCCATCTTTTTTAACATGAACACTTCAGTTAATGCATGAATTAAGCAAACCATAATTTATATAGTGAAACTTTTATATCATTGCTCCTGCTCTATTTTTGAATGAAATCCATCAGAACATTTGCAGCATTATCTGGCTTGTTCCATTCTTTGGGCAGTTGTGCCACGTGATCAATGGGACATTATGACCCCAAGCAAGGAAGATTCCTCTATAGTGAGGCCTCCAGCCTTGGCAACTTTAAGACTTGTGGATTTCAACTCCCAGACTTCCTCATCCAGCAGAGCTGGGAGTTGAAGTCCACAAGTCTTAAAGTTGCCAAGGTTGGACACCCTGCTTTACAGGGTTTGGGATAATCCATGGTCATAGAAAGATGGGAGAAATCAAAGCAGGATTTTCACATACTTTTCACTTACTAAGTGTAGCCAACATGTAAATCATCCAGGGGTTCACGGACAGGCCAGATGCTTATGTCAGTAGAAAAGTATTGTGAAGTTAAATCAAACCTTGCAAAATGTGGATGTATGGGTTTTGCCAAAATACTGACATGTAACACTCGGAGCAGTAAATAAGAATGAGTTCAAATTCTGAACCTAGCATTGAATAGCTGTATAGGATCTGGGCAAATAGTTAGGAACGGCGGTTGCAGCTTTCTGAAGCTCAGCAGGCAGGCAGGCAGTGAGAACATTGTAGGAAACACAGCTAGGCAGAGAGGGAAAATGAGGACAAGGTAATGCATTTTGAAAACAATATAAAAGCTTCCAGGATTCTTGTATTAATAGTTTTTTTGTTTTTTTTGAAATAGATATCCTGACTGGAATCCAGAATCCCATTCATCATCAAAAAGGTAGCTTACGTGATGTTTTCTTGGGATGTGATAGTGTTTGTTTGTTTGTTTGGAAAATTTACAGTTGCTGTCCACTCACTCACACAGGGTTAGGGTTATCGCCCTCCCCAGGCTCCTAGAAAGCCTCTGGAGCCTGGGGAGGGCAAAAAAAAACCTGCGCCAAAAGTGGGGGAGGGGGCACAAATAGCATTATGGGTGTGGCATGCCTGCGCACGACCCCCCTGCACTCCCCCCACTTTTGGCACGGGAGCCAAAAAAGGTTTGCCATCACTGGTATAGGGTTTCCTGCCTGAGCAGAGGGTTGGACTAGAAGACCTCCAAGGTCCCTCTATTTTGTTATTCAGCAGCGACATAATTTAAAGTGGTCGTTGAACGGATAGGTGAGGACTCCCTGTATTAGGGTAGCTTCACGTTAAACCAGAACCATCAGGTGATGCGTATCATTCTTTGTCCACAGACGAGAGGGCGACAGAAATGAGAACAGTACACCCAGGCGGCGTTCTGCCAGTATTAGTCCCAGGCGTTCGAGACGCTCCAGTTCTGGGCATGCCAGACGTCGAACTCGGTCCCGATCCAGGAGTCCCAGGCACAGGTCAATCAGGCAAAGAAGTCGAAGTCCACGGCCGCAGCCTAATTTCAGACACAGGTCAAGGTCTCCGTGGCGACCTTATAACCCCATTTCGACGTTCCGAAGGTCTTCCAGCAGAGAGAGGGGGTCCAAACGATATATTCGATCGCCAGGTAAGGTGGTGGTTTATAGAGGCTTCCTTGCCTTCAGCCAGTCAAATGTCTCCCCTTTTGAATTGAACTAAAGGCTGGACTAAGTCTTAAGAGATTTAGGTGCACTCGTTGGAGTCATTTTCACTGCAAACCTTTAGAGCATTCATTTAAAAAAAAACCAAATCACTTTGCATACTAAAACAGGGTGTCAACTTTCAAAACAACTCTGGCTGAGGCATTTTTGTTTTGCTTTCTCAGTTGCCACACAGTTGGGGAAGAGAGGAGATTTGGAATGCTATTCTATGATGTGTTAGACACAACACAGGGAGAGGCTGGTAGAGCCAAGGTCATCTCAACAAGTGCTGAGCAAGAAAGGAGGGGAGTGCCTGAAAACCCGGCCAATTACCCAGCAATGTGATCTGTGATCCTTGGGAGCAGGGAATATTTTACTTTTTTAATTATACTGACCCACGGGAAATATTTAAGAGTTGGGTTCACATTTGAAGGTGCTGATATGATATTATACCCGATAAAGAGAATCTTTGAGAAGAGTTGCGGTCTCAGAGTTCTGACTTGGTTGGGATCATGACTCGGAACCATGTCAGTAAATGGAAGTAGAAAAGTAAGTTGGAATCCCTCAAGATTTATTATTCAACTATTTGGGCATGGGCCAAGAAGGAAACGGAGTTAACTCTTGTCTTATACACCTCTTGGTTGGCTTACTGTAATAAGCTGTATATGGGGTCTTTGGTGCTCTCTTGAGTTTGGTTGCTTCTTGCAGACGTTTCATGACCCAACTAGGGAACATCATCAGCGTATTCATCATCAGTAGCTTCATCATTCATCAGTGGCACTGATGACGTTCCCTGGTTGGGTCATGAAACATCTGCAAGAAAACAACCAAGCTGAGAGAGCACCAAGGACCCCTCATTTCAGTGCTGAGTTATAAATACTCTCCTTCATTGGTAAGCTGTACGCAGAGCTTCTCTTGAAGATCACTTAGAAGCTACATGGGGGTCCACAAAGGCAGGGGTGTGGGTATTCCCCCCTTACTTCATGGGCTGCAGTGGCTCCCAGTAGGCTGCTGGCTGCTGTGCACACTGCTGGTTATGTGCTGGCTGGGGAATTCTGGGGGTTGAAGTCCACGGGTCTTGCCTTGGTTGGACACCCCTGGGCCACGTTATATGTGGGACTGTCTGTCTCCTTACATCCTCCCTTCGCACACATTTTTTCCAAATTGGGCATGTTCCAAATCCTTCCTAGTGACCCCTTCTCAGAGAGTAGGGATTTGGGAGAAACCGGAAGCATCACGGCGAGACCAGCTGGAAAAATAGTGGACTCCGACAAGCTCCGCAAAAATTCAGCTGGACAAACTGGTTGGGTGGTCTTCAGAAAAACCGTTCTGTAGGCATGGGAAAGAAGGAGAGGCATCTCGGATGACTAAGAAGAACTGGAAAGTTCCTCAGTAGATCAGAGAAACTTCTTCGGACTGACAGTGGGTGCGGCAGCCATTTTCAAATGACCGTTCTGAAGCTGGTGCAACCGGACTAAGTTTTTGAGCAGGAGCAGTGTTGGAACGGAGTGCTGGAACCAGGTGAGTGATTGGCCAACTCACAGTAAAAGAAAACTTTGAATTTGGACTTAAAAAGAGTCCTGGAGCTGAATTAGTGGCTAATTGGCCTTTTGGAAATACCATAGAGGAAGAAGGATAAAGCGGAGGCTAAAATATTGAAGCCCAAGAAGATTCTCGCTTTTATAATTGGATTTGGAGGAACTAAAAATAATAAAAGGAAAGAATCCGGGGAAAAGTTTTTTTCTTTTTATGTGGATCTAAAGTGTTTTTGACAGTTTTGACAATCAGATGTATTGCGGATTTGAGAGAGCCATCTCACAAGTAGGAATAGAGTACTACAATACTTTGTGAAAGATAAAAGAGAAGTGCAGCTGTGAAAAGATAATTTGAAACTGTGAGAACTGCTAAGGAGTGTTTGTTTTTCTACATTGCTCGGTTTCTATTTTCTACGCCCGTGGAAAATAATAAATTTTCGACTTGGATTGGATTGGACTAATATTAGAATGACATTAGAACCTGGAACCAAAATTTTTAACAAAGGACTGTATGGACTTTAAATTCTAATTAAATGTTATATAACTCAAAAGTCTTTAAAATGTGTTACATTTGTTAAATTGGCAATATGGAACCTTGGGTGAATGATGAATTATTTGAAATTTTAAAAAATGTGTGTGAAATTTTAAAATGTAATAAAAAGTCAGAAATCCAGCTGGAGCACACAGATCAGGAAACAGGAGAGAAGGGGGTAAAAGAGAGCATAAATGAATAACAAGAAAATAATAATAAGAAAAAGGAACTGAAAGTTAAAAAAAAAACATGATTTCACTGGGAATTACAGTGGCACAAAAAGGGTAGACGGGAGTGTCCCCCGCCCTGCCCCGCCACAAAAGAACCAATCAAACAGCAAAGAGGGAAATAGTGGGAAGAGACTAGGAAACACCCTGGGGGAAACTACTTGAACAATAAAATTAAATGTGAGAAAAAGGATTCAGAAGAAAAGATATAATTATCAAAAGAAAAAAAGAAAAAAGAAGCTTAAGAATGGATTAAAAGAAGAACATTAATAAGAAGTGGAATCTTTGAAAGACCAAGAGAAAATGGTTAAAGAGGAGGAGGTAGGGAAATAAGGTACATACTAGAAGATTAAAGGGAATTGTATTAATATTATTAATGATGGATAGTTAATTAAAATATAAGGTAATTATACCAACATTATTGTGGACAATTAAGTTAAATGTTCTTCATGTAAAAATCGATTGTGATGATGTATGTTGCTTACAGCAAAATAGACAGATTAAATGTGAAATGGCAATTTGGTTTAACTTTGAAGATAATCTAAAGAGATAAAGATGAAATGTTAAAGAAAGGGATGGGGAATTTGAGAACATATTTAGCGATGGAGTTGATGTTATTGTAAGAGATTAGAAATTAAGAGCGATTAGTGATATTGTTTATGTATTAAAATAAGTTTAAGATAAAAAATATGGAAAGAGAGTAAGATGGCTGAAATTGAAAACAGATATGATATAATGAGATATATGAGAGGATGTGAAAGAAAAGATCTGGACAACACTTTGTTCATAAAATATGTAAAAATTTGCAATAAAAATTAAAAACCTTGGGGGGGGGGGAGAGTAGGGATTTGCATCTTTAATACAATTTATGTTCACTCCAAAAACGTTTTGTTCCCTTGGTGGGTTAAGATAATTGATTAGATTGTTTTCCTGCTATTTCATTGCCTGTGTTCCTAAAAAAAAACCTTGTTTCATCTCAAATGAGGTCTCCCTGCCTTTAAAATAAATCAAGGCCGAAGAAATTGGTTCAAAAGCCCTGTGCTGCCTTTCTCTTCTTCCCCAGATAAGGCCTTGGAAGCGGTGATGAAATGTTTGGGACCTCGCATTGTTGAACACATTCACAAACAAGCCTTCGGCCAAGGCTTTTCAGGAGGCAGAAGAGCATCGCCTGATTGTGAGGATGGGAAGTCTGGAAATCCTAAAGTTTTCCCGAAACCATCCAAGAGAGAAGGACATTCCCGACACAGCTCCTCCGATAGTAAAACGAAGGTTGCTGAGGCTCCTGAGGGTCCCAGCAAAGAAGAGACCACAGCCGAGGGGAAATCTAAGAAATTGCCTTTGGGAGCGCCAGTGAGCGAAGCGGATATTCTGGCCAATAAGGTACGTTATCCGCCTTTGGTTATGCTGTTTAGTCTTTGTGGGACAGCCCTGACTCATTTGTTTTAGTGGCACCTTTTAAGCCACACAGTCCTTTTACCAGTTTCAAGAAAGCTCCACACCCATTTGCACTGCTCAGGTGACCCTGAGGACACAGGTAAACTTCCAGGTGGCCTCAAGGACTCTCTTAAAAGTGCAAATGACCAGCTGTCTGCAAGGAGTCCTTCCATTCCCCCCTCTCCCCCCATCCAGTCAGAGCTGAAGAAGCTTCTTGGATGAGAAGCAAAATGTCTTCAAAGAAAAACTAGAAAGTCCAGTAGACTCTTGGAAAAAGCCCCTTTGGGATAAATATATCAGTATTGTCTGAGGTTCTTTCAGTGGATTTTTAGAAAATAGGCTTTGTAGATTTTAACCACTGTTGTCCTGCTATTGGTTCCTTTGTTAGCTATAATTGCTTAGTTTTTTTATTGTGTTTCTTACTGTGTTTGTATACAAGAGATTAAATGTAAGAAATCATGAAAATTTACTAAAAAAATTTATTTGCAGTTTTGGAGTAAACCCAGGAGTATGGGGACTATTCTTCAAATATCTGACTTGCCAGAAGATGTTTTTACAGATCAAGACATTAAGAAAATAGTTCAGCCTTTTGGAAAAGTTAATGACATGTTAGTTGACCGTTGTAAGAAGGAGGTAAGCAGCTTCTTACATTTCTAATATGTTTACATTTGCCAAAATGCACTTTTTCCCCCAAAAAATACATTCAGGTGGATATGTTTGAATGATTCTATTATCACAGAAAAATTCAAGATTGTTTGTATTTCTTGAATGCATACATAGCAAATGTAGGCTGTTCACTTTCAGGGTAAACAGTTTTATACAAAAAAAGAGGTAAGAAGCAAAACAATTGAAGATATGAAAGCAAGGACAGTGGTAGCCCTGATGATGTGACCTACTTGGGTAATGAAACTTCTGCAAGAAAACAGACAAGTCAGAGAGCATCAAAGACCCCATGATTGTTTTTTTTTAATTGTTCTTGTTACAGCTTCAATATCTTAGATATTAGTTTTATATTTTCTTGCATTTTTCTTGATAAATCATTCCAATTTTGACTTTAATATTTGTATACTGCATTTTAATTATTGCTAGTTATTTCTGTTATTTGAATAGGAAGCTAGTACGTCACTGAAATAAAACATGAGTAGGATCTTCAATAAGAAACCTTCTGTTTTATTTAGGCTTATCTTGAAATGAGCTACAAGGAAGCAGTAATAGCAGCTGTCAAATACAATGAAACATCTCCTGTCCTCATTAATGGCAGGCGGGTGAAGATAAGCGTGGCAGAAAAACCCAAGGCGCCTTCTGTTCAGGTAAGCAGAGACCTGTTGTGAAAAGGAAAGTTTTGTGGCTTTGTTCAAAATATTTCCACATTGTCTTGAATTCTGCTTTTAATAACAAGGCAATTTGGACAAGCCTCCAGATTTCATAGTTCCTCCAATTGCTGCAATGCAAAACAGTTGTTTTGCTTTGCCTAAAGTACCATCAAACATTCAATTCTGGGAGTTATGATAATCTTCATCCCAACTATTTTAAATCTACCAATGTGCTGTCCTCTTTAAGCAGAGGTTGGGACCCACCTGTCTCCCTCTGACTCAGTTGTGAACTCTGCTATAGGTGCTATAGGTAATCCTCAACACACAATCACAATTGAGCTCAAACTTTGAGCTCAGTTGTGATTGTTCGTAAGAGGGACAGTTGTAGGTTTTGCCCTATGTTACAGTTGTAAATTGAATTGCTGCTGTTGTTAAATTAGTAACACAGTTGTTAAAGGAATCTGGCTTTCTCCTTGACTTTGCTTGTCAGAAGTTCACAAAGGGGCATCACAGACTCCAGAACTCTACACGCGTCATACTGAGTCAGTTGCCAAGCATCCAAATTTTGATCACATGACCATGGGGGTGCTGCAACGGTCACAAGTGTGAAAAATGATCATAAGTCACTTTTTAAAATGCCGTTGTAACTCCAAAGATTCACTTAACAACCGTGTTACTAATTTAAACAACTGCAGTGATTCACTTAACAAATGTGGCAAGAAAAGTCATAAAATGGGGCAAAACTCACTTAACTGTCTTCCTTAACAGCAGAAATGCTGGGCTCAGTTGTGTTTGTAAGTCAAGGACTATGTCTGTAGAGCAGGGGTGAGCAGCTATAGCTCCTTTACAACATGTGGACTTCAACTCCCAGAATTCCTGAGCCAGCATGCCAGTCCATAGGTCATCAAGAGGCCATAGCTGCCCAGCCCTGGTATAGAGATACTTTGATTGGCTTAGCTGTCAAAAATCTGAGAGTTGCTTTTTCTCCTCCTCAAAAAATGACATTAAATTCAAAACAAGCAGCTGCATTTTTTTTAATTTTTTGCAGAGCTTGAACATCATTTTCTTTTATTTTCAGAACAAAGGAAACGAGAAGAAAGTTGTTCAGAATACCAAGGATCCTGCTCCGAATAATAAGTAAGACCATTAGTTACTCTGGACTCCCAAATGCTCCCGGACAACTTTTTGACGTGACCTTCCAAGATGGAAATGAACTCAATCCTTATTTTCTTCTTTTTAGGAAAGAGCAAACGACATCTTTGGTGAAAAAAGTGACTTCACTGTCTTCTGCCTGTGAGTTTTTCAATTTTTAAGCTAGTCTCTCTCCCTCTCCCTCCCTCCCTCCCTCCTCTGCCTGTGTGTTTTTCCTGAATCTTCAACCCCAAATTAAGATGGATATCTGATATTTTTTAAACCCAAACCAAACAATCTGGTGACCAGGGGCTGCTTGGAAATGGGCTGAAACCAGAGGGGGCTGCATAGAGATGGGTAGGAGCTGTTCTTGGGGAGGCCGGTCCTGCAGAGTGGTGACTTACACAATTAGTGCTAGAGGAGAAGACTTTCTGGATAAAGACAGAGTGGGCAACATTTGCAGAAGTGAGGGTGGAGGTTCATTCTCCAAGCTTCTGGGTTGGTCTCCAAACGTCTTGTTACCAGGCGAGGTAACATCTTCAGCAGAGTTTAGGGAATGTCATTGTTGGTGTTCTTCTGCTTATAAGCTCTTAATAACCTCCACCCCAATTCTACACCCGAGCTACAGATATTCGCCACTATTGCAAATTAGCAGGAGTGGTTTGTTTTGCTGATGTTGGATTTTGTTGTTGGTGAGAAGGGATTGTCTTGAAGAAAATCATAGATTCATAGGGCTGGAAGAGACCTTGGGGGAGGTCTTCTGGTTCAACCTCCTGCCCAAGGCAGGAAACCTTATACCAGGGCTGTCAAACTCGTGACCTGTGGACCAGATGCATCCCGTGCTGACCTGCCCCTGCCTGGTTTAGCCCAGGAGGGGAAAGTCCCAATATGTCAATTGATGCTGCCATGACGACGCAGGTTTAACACCCCTGCCTTACAGTCAGGTCCAGAAATAATGATGGCTTGCTTCACTGATAGTGACAGCTCTTTGGATCTCATCTTGAGAGTTGACAGCAACAGATTCCAAATGCAAATAGCACACTTGAAATGAACTCTGGGCCTTTTATCTGCACATTGTAATTGGGGTAATGAGGGAATATCACACACCTGGCCACGGAACAGCTGAGAAGCCAATTGTCCCATTACCTTTGGTCCCTTAACAAGTGGGAGGCACATATGCAAACTCCTGTAAGTCCTACACTTTTCACCTGAGTTGGATGTACATACCCTCAAATTAAAGCTGGCAGTCTGCAGTTAAAGCACATTGTGTTTGTTTCATTCCAACTCCATTGTGGTGGTGTATAGAGCCAAAGATGTTAGAATTGTGTCAATGTCCCAATATTTCTGGACCTGACTGTATACCCATCCTGCACAAATGGTTGTCTGGTCCCTTCTTGAAAACCCACAATTCCAGGAGGCAGCCTGGTTCATTGATTAATTGTTCTCACTGTCAGGAAATATCTCCTTAGCTCCAGGTTGCATCTTCTTCTGAGCAGCACATTATATTTTTATGGTGGGTATTTTAATCTTACCAGACAATGTATCCATCAGTAGATGTTTAAAGCAAGCTTTTTCAAACATGTAAACTTTAAAGTGCATGGACTCTCCCTTTGGGGAGAGGGGGCGGTATAAAAATCTAAATAAAAGTAAAAGTAAAGTAAGTTAAAGTTCTTTAACTGAATCTTAAAGTTTCCAAGTACAAAAAACAGGGCTGATCTAATGGCATTGTCCCAAGAATCTCTGTCACCATAACAACATGTGCTTTATCTCACCACAGCTAAAACGGATGCCAAGAAACCCGGGAAACTTGTCAAAAGCGGGGAGACCAAGGTAGCCCCCAAAGCCAAGAAAATTACAGATGGCAAGAAACCCAGCACCGTAAAAGAGAACAGTGCGGCCGAACCGGCATCCTTGGAAGAGGGGAAAAATCCTCCCAAGACGAAAAAATCTGCCGACTCCTCCAAAACCCTCGACTCCAAGGCCAAAGAGCCTCTGAAGGGCAAAGAGCCTCTGAAGGGCAAAGAGCCCCCGAAGGCCAAAGAGCCCCCGAAGGCCAAAGAGCCCCCGAAGGCCAAAGAGCCCCCGAAGGCCAAAGAGCCCCCGAAGGCCAAAGAGCCTCTGAAGGCCAAAGAGCCCCCGAAGGCCAAAGAGCCTCCGAAGGCCAAAGAGCCCCCGAAAGAGCCTCCCAAGGCCAAAGAGCCTCTGAAGACCAAGAAGGCCATAGAACCCAAGGAGAAAGAAGGGCCGAAGACCAAGAAGGTGGGGGAAGGCAAAGCAAAGGAACCTTTGAAGGCCAAGAAGGCCACGGATGCCAAGGCCAAAGAACCCCTGAAGGCCAAGAAGGTGGTAGAAAACAAGAAACCCGGAGAAGCCAAGGCCAAGAAGGCTGCAGAACCCAAGAAAGCGGGGGAGTCGGACGCCAAAGAACCCCTCAAGGCCAAGAAAGTAGCCGAATCCAAGGAGCCCCCCAAGGAGCAGAAGGCGGGAGAGCCCAGCCAAGCTGGGGAATCTCAGGGCAAGGAAGCCAGCAAAGCAGCGGACGCTCCAGGTATCCTTTCCTCAGCTTTCTTAGGCTGGTCCTTCCAGAGCTGCTCCCTCTGTCCCCCTCGGCAGGGGGCGTTGTGTCCCTAGTCCCCTGCAGGCATGGCCGGGACCACCTACCTTTGGAGTCTCTGTTGGTTGGTGGGGAGGAACAGGGTGGGCAGCAGTGGGTGAAGCAAGGTTGTGAGGTTGCCTGCCTGCCTGCCTGCAACTGACAAACGCAGGGGCCCCTTCCAGGGCAGCTGGCCTGGGGCTCCTCTTGGGTGGAGCTTTGTGCACTGACACCGCCCCTCAGGCACGCTTGTAGCGGGGTGGGGTGGGGGGCGTGCAAGTCCTTTTCCATGGCAGTGGGAACGTCTGTAACTATGGCTTTCTTCATTGGCAACTTGAAGATTTGTAGACTTCCAACTCGGAGTCTTTCCTAGCCAGCAGGTCTGCGAACAGACGTCCACACATCTTAAAAGAGAGCGAAGGGTAGCAACAAACACTGGTCTGTAGAGTTGGGTTTCTCGGCCACTTTTAAGATGGGTGGCCTCCCAACTCCCAGAATTCCAGCTGGGAACTCTGGGTGTGGAAGTTCTCACCCCCTTCGTGGTTGAGAAGTACAGCTCCGGAATGAGCAGACTAGAAGAATTGAGTCCCTGCTTCCCCAAAGGAACCTGCATCCTTAATTGCTTTCTCTCTTCAACTGGTATGAATTGTTTAATTAAAAAAATAATTCTTTAAAAACAATGTTACAGATAAGTCAGAAGCTGTGGAGAGTCCTGAAGCAGTTGAATCTTCCGGCAAGGTAACTTCCTCTTTCTGACCCCCTCCCCAAAACCCAGGAGACCCCCCCGCACATTTCTTCCTTGCAGCCAACCTATTCTCCTTTCCAGATGCACTTGGGTGTGTGTGTGTGTCATGTGATCATATTTTTGGCGCTGGGCAGTTGACCCACATTTATGCAGCAGTCACGTGGCCATGATTGATGACATTTGGGGGGGGGGGCTTTTTTACTTCTGGTTTTGAGCCAGTAAACCCCCACAGAGTACAATACGTCCCCTTAATGATCATGGTATTTGTTAAATTATTTCAAAATTGGTTGCAGTCCCATGGTGACCCACTCAACGACCACAATGACCTGCCACCATAATTCCCGGCTCAACTCAAGTCGTAAGCTGAGGACTACCTGTACCTTAAACTGAACTGAGGCACTCTCATTTCCAGCTGGCTTGTCGTCCCAGCTCTCCCCATCTTTTATCCTAGCTCCGCATGGGAGCCCTCCGTAGGAGATAACTGGGTCCCTTCCCTTCCCCAAAGAAGAGGGGCAGGGATGTCTTTCAGTGGGTAAAATAAGTGGGAAGAAGCAGAAGCCCCACTGGAGAAAACCTGGAATGTCCCAGGAGACCTTCAGCTGGCATAAAATGCACCGTTTGTAACTTAACTCTACAATTGTGCCATTTAAAGTCATATTCGAGCCGTTCATGTACAGGTAGTCCTCGACTTAACAACCACAATTGATCCCAAAATTTCTGTTGCTAAGGGAAAAGTGTGTTGTTAGCTTTGCCCCATTTTATGACCTTTCTTGCCGTAGTTAAGTGAATCACTATAGTGGTGAATTTATTAACCCGGTTGTTAAACAAATCGGCAGACTTTGCTTGTCATAAGGGCCCAAAAGTTGATTCCTTGATCCCCGAGGACACGGCAACTGTCACGAATATGAACCAGTTGCCAAGCGGCTGGATTTTGATCACGTGACCCTGAGGGTGCTGCAATGGTCATAAGTCAGTTCCGTTGTAACTTTGAATGGTCACTAAACCAACTGTTGCAAGTTCCTCATTAAAAACTTTCTAATACTCCGCATTCAATTCTCTTTTTAAACATTCCTTCATTCCAGAAGCGAAAGCGTTTCATAGGATTATTTTTCTGAATTTCTGATTCAGATGTTGAGACTGGATTCCTGGGGCGAGAAAGGCTGGAGGGGGGAGAGGATTTATTCCACCTGCCTCCATGCCAGCTTTTCCCTTTTCCAGGCGAGAGAAACCTCAACAGTCTCCCTGCTGGACCAAAAACTAATTCTCAGATTTATTAGTCTCCCGTCTCGCCGCTTAAGGCAACTCGGAGCAGCTTTGCAGCACCCAGAGAAGATTCCAGAGGGCAGACCACGGGGGGGGGGGGGGGCGGGGGGGGCGTCCTCAGGGCTCCTGAAGGAGGGGAGGAGCTAGGAGAATATTCAGCTTTGCCTGTAAAGATTCAGATTTGTCATTTCTGTCTTTCCAGGATCCAGAAGAGATGTGTGTCGTGATGATTTCCAGTTTCCCCGAGACCGGGCTCAGTCTGGAGGAGATCCGAAACTTAACCAAGCCCTTTGGGAAAGTTAAAGATATTTTAATTGTGTCTTCGCATAAGAAGGTACTGAACAATCTGTACAGGTTGTTAGAAGAGGAAATGCACACACACACACACACACACACGTTCATTCGTTCATTCTTTATTAATTAATGGTTGAAAATGATTAATTTTTCCTCCCAGGGCCAATATTTGGAACAAGGAAGTCCTTTGGTTTCAGGTCACTGATAAAAGTTGTTTTTTTTAAAAGGCATATGTAGAAATAAGTCGCAAATCTGCAGATTCCATGGTGAAATTTTATACCTGCTTCCCAATGTGGGTGGAAAGGAACCAGCTCTGCATTTCTCTGGTCCCTGAGCTGAAGGATCTAAATGAGGTCAGTAAAAAATATTTTTTATGACATTTGTTTGACGGCCATCTTGCCACAAGGGGACTGACTGTTCTTAAATGGTGGTTGAAGAATAAACAAAAAGTGGCTAAGGATTTATTTGTTTATTTATTTGAGCAACCTCAAAGAGGCACAAAGGTCCTAACCAGAAGAGCCTCCCCCCCCCCCCCCCATTCAGTTTTGGAGCCAACCGCAAGTCTGGTTCCCCCACCATAGAGTCTCCTCCTAGCATGGTGTCCTTTTGCTCTACTTGTCCTAACCGAAAGCCTCATCAGTTCTGGAGCCAACCGCTGACAGGGAGCCACAGCAGAGGGATGAAAGAGCCACATGTGGCTCCAGAGCCGTGGGTTGCTGACCCCTGATTTATATCATTAGAATACTAGGTTGGGGAAGGCTTTTTGTTACCAAACTCCCTCGTTGCTTCTAAATCTGTAGTTAGGTTTAGTGAATTGCAACAACTGAAGAGGACAGAATTTTTGGGCGGCTCCTAACTGTCCAGTAAGGCTCCCGGGACAATTGAACATTGTGGTACTCTTGGGGAGGAGTGTATATCCCAGGAAAATGGGAAAGTGAGTAAGAGGGAAAGGTACGGGAAAAGGTATCTAGGAAAATTTATATGACCAACCAACTCACTCAGTGACTTTGGGCGGCTGACAAGAAAACCCAATAGAAGGTCAATTTAAATATATGTATACTCCCCCTCGGCCCTCTGATGGTAACATTTAAATGAGCCCCAGCACCCAGTGACAGCCAGCACTCCGAATTGGACCCAGAGATTGACCAATTAAGGAAATTGCCAGCAGATGATGGGTGATTAAGGGAGACTTTGTAAATTGATAAACACGTCTTCTAATTGCCTAAATTTTCTCGGCCCTTTCTTTTTTAGGAAATCATATTTACTGCGATGATTAAAGATGCAAATCCAAGTGTAAGTAACAAGAATTGTTCCTTAATACGTTGTTGTTTTTCAGTCTGGGCCCTTGGGGTAGAGAAAGGGGTTACAAAAATAGCAAAATTGCGGGGGAACAATGAAATAGTCCATCTTCTGTGAAGAGTGCATGTGTCTGGAAAGTATTGATTAAAAATGCAATTGCCCAAGAATGTTGCATGTTAAGGATACAGGCAGTAGGAAATCTAGCAGGCCAACTTATGGCAGACCGTCTACTGTAGAGCGTCTTCTGTCTTGGTACGACTTCAAAAATATTTTTGTGATGATAGCCAGTAACGTCTTTAATCACGCAAAGAAGAGTTGAGAGAAGCGGCAGATTCCCCTTGAGCCACGTGCTACTAAGGGAGGTGGGAAAAGAGGGTTGGACTGTTGATGACCCTATTTTTTTCTTGTATAAGACACCCCCATCTTTCATGTAGTTTCTTGTAATATGCACACTATAAGCCAGTGATGGCAAACCTTTTTTGCCTGAGCTCCTCACCGGTGTTTAAAGGCTTCAACGCTTCTGTGCAGGCGCATGGTGCATACAGTGCCTGTGTGACGCTCCGTGGAGCAGCTGGAGTGTCGTGCAGGCGGTAAGATGGGTGCGCGTGCTGCGCATGTCCATGAGGACGCCACCGGCCCTGTTCCAACCATGCCGGTTGGAACTGGATTTGCAACCCACCACTGAGCTGCATATAAGATAGAGGTTCATCCGGCATGCGTGGCCGCCTCCTCTCTGCCTCCTGGGTATAAGGCGCCCCTCCATTTTCAAGTAAACATTTGAAAGAAAAAGCAGCGTCTTATACAGGGAAAAATACGGTATATACTGAGGAAGGAGTCTTTGAAAGGGTCAGTTGAGTCGCATTAAGGACCCCCTGCCCATTTCGTGTACTCGCCTTGCCTTTTCCCCAGGTGAACACGGAGACTCTGTACACCCAGTTTGTGCATCTGGGGAACCTGCCGGATGAGGGCTACTCCGAGCTTGAAATCCTTTGCGTCGGCCTTCGCTTTGGACGAGTGGATCATTACATGGTGATAACCAACAAGAACAAGGTGACCCTTCTCTTCCTCAAAGGAGAGCCCAATAGCCGTAGGCTGAGAAAGAATGGCAGGACCCGGGGGGGGGGGGCGGTGTAGTGAAGAGGGGAATCAGCCCAGAATCCCTACGTGGCCATCCCTCCCTCCCTCCCTCCAATTCCATTCAGCCGTATCTGACTCCAAGCAGGGGCTGACCAAGAGTGGAGAAGATTTCCTGGGCGGCCTTTGCGGCTCTTAGCAATAACTGTGCATGGGCGGCTTTTTTGTGCCTGACAATAGCAGAGCTCGCCCTTGCAGAATAGCCTTCATAACTCATCAGAAGTGAGCCCACAATTTCCATTGATGCTAAGCAAGACAAGTTGTTAAGTGGGTTTCCCCCCGCTTTACGACCTTCCTTGCCATGGTTGTTAAGCAAATCACTGCAGTTGTGAAGTTAGTCACACAGTTGTGAAGTGAACCTGGCTACCCCATGGACTTTGCTTTTCGAAAGGGGATCACATGACCCCAGGACCCTATCACCCAGAGGTCTTCAAACTTGGCAACTTCAAGACTTGTGGACTTCAACTCCCAGAATTCCCAAGCCAATTGGCTGGAGAATTCTGGGAATTAAAGTCCACAAGTTTGCGGACCCCTACTATAACTCTCATAAATACAAGCGCCCACATTGTGATCCCATGAGCACAGGGATGCTGCCACCATCATAAGTGTGAAAAGGGGTCATAAGCCACGTTTTTCAGTCTTGTTATGACTTCAAACGGCCATTAAATGAATGGTTGTAAGTTGAGGACTACCGGTATAGACCGTCCCTCGGCTTCAAGGTTGGGAGAGTATTTAAAAACCTTTTTAAAGAGTTGGGAAAACTCTGCCGCTCTTTGAAAGAGCCACCTCAGGCTCAGGCAAAGCTTTCCTCTCGAGGGGCTGATGGGAAGGCAGTCGTCCCCCCTTCAAGGTTCCCTTGGGAGCCTTTGCCGCGTATCCAGGTTGATTTTCCATGTTGATTTTCTGCCCCTTTGAATTTTGAAGGCCATTTTCCAGCTGAACAGTGCCGAGTCTGCAGCGTCCATGTGTCGCTTCTTAAAAAAGTATCCTTACAGTTTGGGAGAAGTGGAGTTGACGGTTGCGCGCTCACCCAGAGTAGAACCTACAGCTGTAAGTGGCCTTTCTTTCTTTAGCCTCTTTGACTTGAATCCGTTTGCAGCCCTGCATACTCAGGATGACGGCTCCGAATGCAGAGAATGCTTGCAATTTTTAAAGTCAGCCTGTTGGTATACAGGTGTTAATTGAGGGGTTTTTTTGTTGTTGTTGTTGTTGTTGCCATGTGAAGGGTGTTTGAGGAATAGCTGGCTGGACATTTGCCATCTGGGCCAGGTGGAATGTAGCTTGCAGAATTTATAACCAGGATTTCTTAACGAATGTCCAATGATTTTCCAGCTTTTTCCATTTAGACAGTCACGTCATTATACTGTTTCTTGCATATCAAAAAAGCTGAACTTTTTTTTAACAGGCTGATGCTGTAAAAAAAGAAGTGAAAAAGCAAGAAGCAGGCCAAGAGAGGTATTTTTTCATTGACATCCAAAGTGTGTGTGTGAGCGTGTGAGTGAGGGGGTGGTAGGTGTGGGATGGGATGGGAGAGATTTCAATTGTGACTGAATAAAACAAAACAGAATTCTATTTCCCCCCCTTTTTGTGCTAAGCCTTGAATTCTGGCTTTTAGAAACCAGCCCCCGGCCCTTCCCTCATTCCTTTGCCTCGTTCTGCACCTGGCATGAAAGAATAAATGGGTTTTTCAATGCATGCATGAAGTTCTCTTCGTCCGTCTTGGTTGTGTTTTGTTCCTGGGACACAGGTGAGCCCTGAGAAGTGACACCACCACCACCACCTGTCGCCGTGGGTATCCGACCCACATTTTTGAATGCCAGTGCTTTTTAAATCCTAGTGCCTCCTGTTCATGCCTTCTGTTAACGTGATTCGTTTTTCTAAGTTGGTTGACTTGGGACCTGGGATAGGTGACTTTATCAAGCCGTTTGAGTGCAGCCCAGGAGGTCACACCCTGGGCTGCCATCCTGTAAATTCTGCAAACAAACTGCTAAATTACATTCAGAGATTAAAACACTACAAAGGAAAGGTAACACAATGTTCAAATAGTCGTATTGGGACTTAATTTATATATTTATAAGAAGTAAGGGGACAAAGGTATTTTAATGCCTAATAAAGGGACATTTTCCTTTCAAAATGTCTTTTGTAACCCCAAACCCATCTCTTCCCTAGTTTACTTTAGATACGTAAATATAATTTGCCTGTCTATATATTGTAGATACACATTTAAAATAAATGTACTTCAGGCAACCAGAACCGTTGAAACGATATCTGTGGTGTTCGCTAACTATACGATGGAGCAGGTTTTGTGTATTTTATTTTACTACAACTAATAAAATACTGTTTTTAGAGTACTTACTTCTACACCTCCAGCCTCTTGAGGAGTTGATGGTCTCTGCATGTTGCCTATGGAGAGCACTGGCATATGGGCACTCTGGTCCCTTCTCCTGTAAATGTCTCGGTATTTCCCATCAGAAAATGCTTGGATTTCTGGGTTAAACAGGGGGCGGCTACACTCCAGGGCGACTCTCCATGAACGGTTCCACGTTTTATTGCCTCTTTTTGCCTGTTCTGTCAAAGGGAGGGAACAGTACGGCTGCTAGGTATTCAAAGCTGTTACTTTCTAAACTTTTTTTTTAGGCATTTCAATTTAAAATGGAAGAACCTCCGTGTTAACTTATAAAGCAGGGGTGTCTAACTTGGCAACTTGAAGACTTGTGGACTTCAACTCCCATAATTCCCCAGCCGGCCTTGCCAAGTTGCCAAGGTTGGACCCCCTGTTGTAAATGAAAATATTGGAAGCTATGGAAACAGAAAGAAAGCTTAATGTTTCTTTTGCCTTGTTCTTATCAATAGTATTTTGGGAAACCCTGGAGAAACATATTTATGGCTTTGTAGTCTATCAGGCATGCTTGATGAAACCTTTCCAGCATTTGCCAGCAATTACAATGGGGGATACAAACGTGATGAGCAAGTCCTCGATGCGGGGACCTGGCATCTGTCCTGACTATTTTTTTTCTGTCCCATCTTTTTTTCCCCTCCCTCCCCTCCTGCCAAAGAAAGCAGAACAAAATGACTGAACAGTAACTGAATTTCGAGCTGAGAACAAGAGCTCCATCATTGGAGGTTTTAAAGAAGAGACTGGACAACCACTTGTCTGAAATGATCTAGGGGGGTTGGACTAGAAGACCTCCAAGGTCCCTTCCAACTCTGTTATTCTGTTAAGTTGGATGCTGCCCTTTGACTTCCAAACAGATTGGTCCTGTTTAATTGCTCTCTGTGGATTGTCCTTTTCATTCAGTTCCTCCGTAGTCCGAAGGGAAGGGGCTACCTTAGTGTCAGAACACGAATGCGGAATAAGCTCTTTAATGCTCCCTGAAATCAAGAGGACTTGTCAAGTTCCTGAAACTTTTATTTTTATTTTCTGGTTTTTCCATATATCTTCAGCACGTTTTCTTATTTATGAATCCTAGTTTTGTTATACTTTGTTTTATCAAATGATTTCAGATTTGCAAGGCATCCAAATCACCCAAGGTTTTTTTCCCCCCTCTTAAAATATCATGCTTCTGCTCCCAAGCAAATTGTCCAATTCCCGTATTCCTTGAAAGCTATTTGAAATATTCTCGGGAGGTTGCCTATGAACAATAATGCTCTTTGATTAAGGAGATTGAATGGACTTTGAACAACGTCATCCTTTTTCCAGAAGAAAAGGAATTCAGTGCTTTTACTTTATTGGGATTTTGCACTCATCTTTGGAAAACTTTAGTTTATAAACCTGCTTTTGCAGGACTGCTATTTATCATTAACTGTTACCTTGCAGTCCGTTCCACCTATATTATGTAAGATGCTTGTTTGGGAAGGGTATTTCTCAGGATTGAACAGTGTGCCTAGAATATCAACGTCATTGAATGGACGATCACAGCTCAAAAGTCCCAGCCAAAGCCTGAACAGATTTTGATTCGGCTTTGGAATCTCATTCAGAACGGAGTCAGTCTGACTTCTCCTCTTTAATCCATCCTTCTGTGGTCAACGTTTTCTTCTTCTTTGCTGGCTGTTGGAAAAGCCAAGCCTCATTTGAAAGAGCAGAGATTGGCAGTTCTGTTAGCGACCAGATCTTGATCTTTTAAAATCGGCCCTGCTTTGCAGGACTCTGCCCTCTTTATCATTTTTTGCGGAAGATTGCGAGATCTTCTCCCATAATGACAAAGGCCTGTGAAGCTTGCAATCAATCAGTTCATGCCTGATTCTTTTACCGATTCTAAGGAGAACTGAAGGTTTTTTGGGTTTATTTTTAATGCACAACTGTCTACTATTTTGTCTGATTTATGTTTCTTGTGCCAGCCCTACAAATGACAATTCCTGCCCATGATCCCGTTTCGGTGTCCTCTCATCATCTATTGTAGTGATATTGAGACTCTAGCCTCTTTCCCTGAATAATCCACACTGTCCTTGGAATCATGAGATAATGGCAGAAGGTTGTCCCAAAGGGAGGGAGTGGGGAATGGAAGATCCCCTTAGAGCTTTCCAGAAGGCATTTACTTGGCTGAAAACGGTTGGGAAACAAACAAACAAAAACAGGCTTTCAATCAGGGCTGTTGAAACTGCTTATATTTTTGAAAAAGTTTCTCTGTAGTATTATCCCCTATATTTGTCTCATAATTCAGGTTTCCTTGGGAGCTTTCTGGCACTTGGAATCCCCTCAAGATTAGCGTTTTACACGTGGATATTTCTGTTCCCCCGTGGAAGTGTCCTGACTCATTTGGGCTCCTTAGGGACAGGCCGCTGATCCTGTGGACAAATTATTAACATTTCTGTTCTCAGTTTAAATAATTCATTCACAATCCGAGCACAAGTTCTCTGTGTATTTTTTTGTCCTTAAGTTCTAATCTTCTCAGCTCTGGGGTCACACGGGGCATCTATGTAGTGAGCTTCAAAGGACCCCTTTAGGGTTGCCTCTCATCATGGTAGGTAACTTAGAAGCGTTTCACCCACGCTTAAACCGAGGTTAGTAGAATGAGTTAGATCTGCCCATCCTAATCCATTAGCGCTTCAGGAGATCCCAGCCGTTGGCATCAAGAGGTAATTGATAACTGTGGCGTTCTCAACATAGCTTGATTTGTTCTGTTTTTTTAAATACATTTAGCCCTGACTTGAAAACAATTCCCGAAGGATCAGGAGTGGTGCACCCATCTGCTGTTCCTCCCACGGAGGCCAAGGAAGACCGCGGGTCTGATCCAGAGGCTATCCCAGACACAGAGACTAAGCGCTTGGATAGCGAGAAGGTGGTAGGGGAAGCGGCTTCCCAGCCCCTGAAGACGGAAGACTTGAAAGAAGACACGGAAGCGTTAAAAAAAGACTTTGGGCTTGGAGCTCCAAGCACAGGACAGGATTTGGAGTCTTCAGACCTGAAACCCGAAGACGCCGGCACTTTGTCCTCCTCCGCTCTGGTAAAGGAAGAAAAAAAGACTGATCATTCTGACCCGGAATTGCTGAGAAAGGCCTCTCTGCCTGACGGAGAGAAGGCAAAGGAGGAATTAGGGAAAGCAGAAGAATTTCACGGTGCCGCAAACGAAGGAACCACCGGAGCCCTCTCGGCCTCAGCCACGGAAGAAGACACAAAGGCAGACTTAGGGCCGGGCTCCACCGAAGCTGCCCTGCAGGAAACGCCAAGTACTGATCCTCTGTCCAGTAACAGGCTGGCTTCTCCAGAAGCAGATCACGCCGAACCCACCACCAGCTTAGCAGAGACACCTGCTCCCAAGGTGAAGGTGAAGGTGAAGGTGAAGGTGGAGGAAGAGCTGGAGGGTGCCTCTAGCGCCTCTCAAGCAAGTGCAGGGGTAGCCGAGCCAGCAGCGGCGGAAATGAAGGAGAAAGTAAAGGGAAAGGCTCAGCTGCTGCAGAGGGTTGAAGTGACCCTGGAGAAACTCCCTAAAGACTGGGCCTCAAGCGCTGAAGAAGTCAAACTGCAAGAGACCCCAGAGGAGAAGGCCAAGGTACAGAACCCCGAGGAAATTGTGACGAAGACACCGCAAGGTAAAGGACCGGGACAAGCGGAAGCCGAGGAATCCTGCAAAGTGAGCGCGCAGGAGGCAGAGACTGTAGCCGACACAGAGGCCACTCCTGCCCCCAAGGCTTTGAACCCACCCAAGACCAGACTTTCGGCTCGAAGGAAAGAGAAAAAGCCGGCCAGCAAGCCAGCTGCCAAGAGCCAAGGGGCGGCTGAGAAGACGCCGTCACCGAAACCAGTGAGTCAGCAAAGGCCGGCAAACGCCCGGTCCAGCATCCCAGATAGCGCCAAGTCTAAACTAAGCATGAGTTCAGTGGTGGTGGTTGCGTTAGGCGGTGGGAAGAGCTCCTCGCAGCAAGACAAGGACCCCCCGGCGGAGACCAAGGGGAGTCCAAAGCAGAGCCGAGAGCAAGACAGTAGATCCTCCAACCTCAAGCGGGATACCGGCGGCAATAAGGTGAGGAGGGGATTAAAGCGCTGGCTGGTCCCTAACCTTGACGCTTCTTCCAGTTCTTGAACGAGTCCCTGTCCCCTCCCTGTACGCGATTACTGCACTCGGCGCTACCAAACCGGTTGGCGCCATGCAGCGTCGGTTGGGAGGTGCATTCGGAAGCGGCTTAAACCTGGAGGAGTTTGGCGGAAGGGAGAAAAGAGCCGGCTCTTCACGATGCAGATTTCTGAACGGACACGTGGTGTTCGTTCCTTCCTTCCATTGGCGGTTCCTGAGATTCTCCCGTTGCGAGCTGCGGCTTCTCGTGCAGCATCCTGGCTGCTTTGCGTAGACTCCGTCCTGAAGTCAGATAAGTTACCCATAAAAACCACTGGTGCGCTGAATGCTCAGGTCTTAAGAACGCTTGGCATGGTCTCAACTTGTAGTGTGTAAAGAATGCCACCTCTTGGATGATAAATTGTGCTCACGAGGCCGCTGTCCTCATTGCTCACCATCTTCTCACTTCTCCTCCCCAGGTGTCTGCTGAGAGAAATACCAGAAGCTCTAAAAACAATCCTAAACCCAAAGAGGTGAGCGAGTCAATGAAGACTGTCCTTGTAACCCAGGGGAATGGTTTGTGGGAAGGACTTTAGGCGGGGGTGGGGGGTCAAACTTGATTTAATTGAGGATCGCATCAGGGTGGTATTGACTTTGGGAGGACTTACTTTGGGTCACTCATGTCGGGTATGGGCACAAATGAGAGAGGGGGAGGAAGAGAGAGGAGAGGGAGACATAGATACATAGATTGAATGGACAGATGGATAGACACAGAAATAGACTCCAAAAAGACAAGCCAGCTGCTTATCTGCTTCTTTGAACCCATAAAAGATCTCCTTCGTTCTAGATCACCCTCTAAAGCAAGGATGGGCAGCTCTGGCAACTTTACATCCTGTGGAATTATGGGAGTTGAAATCCACAGGGTGTACAATCATTCCGAAGCATCCTCTGACTCTTGTGTTGCCTGCATGCTTCCTTTGTTCTTTTTTGTCTTCTGATATCTGCCACAATGACATGTGTCTCTACGTCGTTTACAAATCAAATGATGTAATACCGTGGGTTTGGGTTTTTTCCTCCCTTTGTCTTTCTGTAGGAAGAGGAGCTTTTTCCATTTAATTTGGACGAGTTTGTGACCATGGATGAAGTTGTCGATGAAGCTGAGCCCCCTCAGCCTAGGAAGAACCCCATAAGGGGCAAAAGGAAGGACCCCCCAAAGAAAAACCTTCCCTGCGAACCAGGCTCCAAGAGGAAGAAAGGCAAGGGGTTGGTCGCGGCCGAGAGCGAGGTCTCCTTCGTGACTTTGGATGAAATCGGAGAAGACGAAGGCGGGATGGGCCAAGCGGACCTTCTGAGCTTGGAAGCCATGACTGATGATGCCCAGGGACTGGTCACGGTTGACGAAGTGAACGAAGAGGAGGAGCTGATCGATGAAGATATTAAAGATCCCCAGTCCCTGGTCACTTTGGACGAGATCTCCGAGCAAGAGGATGTCGCTCTCCTGGAGGGGGCCAAGGGAGCTTTTGCTTCAGGGGAGAGCGAGCCAGATCTCAAAACAGAGCCTTTAGTGACAGTGGATGAGATCGGAGAGGTGGAAGAGCTTCCCTTGAACCAGCTTTCCCACTTGAAGGATGAGGAGGTGCTCAAATGCTCCAAGGAAGACGAGAAAGGAGGGGTTGAAGACGCCGGAGATTTTCTCTCTTCCCAGATCCCGGACGATCCCAGCATTTTGGTTACGGTGGACGAGATTCACGAAGACAGCGACGACCAGCCCTTGATGACTATAGACGAAGTGACTGAAGAGGATGAAGATTTCTTGGAAGACTTCAACCGCCTGAAAGAAGAGTTTAGCTTTGTTACCGTCGACGAGGTGGGCAGCGAAGAGGAGGAGGAAGAAAAACCCGGCACGTCTGCCAGCAGAAATTTGGAAGGAGCGGCCAAAACGGCACCGGAGAAAAGAGCCGACGAGAATATCCAGTCTTCTGCGGAATCAGAAAACTTTAAAATTCCAGTCAACCCCCCGCTAGAACGGATGAAAAGCGTCCAGGGTAAACCTCCGGAGGGTGAAGCATCTGCAGCCCAGCTGGGGGGTCCTGAAAATGAGAAGCCCGTGGAAGAGGAGGCAGAGCTATCTAGGGAAAAGATTGAGCTAGAGTGTAAAGAAAAGGAGGAAGGAAAAGACCTGGAGCAAACAGACACACTCACTGAATCTGACTCAGGTTGCAAGCAGCTGCGGACAGGTAGGAAGCGGATCGGCCTCGAGGTGGAGAGGCCCTCCAAGAAGCAGCGAAAACTCGTTGAGGAGCAGACCGGAAGCCTAAAAGTGGCCCTTCTCTCTGCAGAGCCGGTTGAGAACCAGAAGGAGCAGCCTTGCAGCAAGGGAAGCGACTCCCAAGAGGAGCAGCAGTTGCTCGGTAAGGGTGCCTTTACGTGGTGTCATGGTTCTGAGGTATATGCTGTAATTAAATCATGAGCCTGGAGCCAAGCTTCAAAAGAAATTCAATTATTTATTAAGAGCAACAGGTGGGCCCGCACCCAAGTGAAGCCAGCTCTGACCCCATGTAATTTACGGCCCAATTATGACCCTCTTCCACCACCCCCCCCTCTCCCCGAGGTGTGTCATAAATCACATTCTCCAAGGGAGCACTTTTGGGGCTGTAGAGATCACACCCCTCCGGCTGTTGTAGGTAACTTAGGATACAGCCTTGAGAAAAGTATGCGTGGAATGTGTTTGAGCTGCTCCATCAGTTTCCCCCCCCCCCCTTCTTGCCTATGGCAACTCGAGAGCAGGCCAGGGATGCTTTGCGAGTTGACACGTAGCGGGTGTCAACCCTGGGGTGTGTGTGCAATATGCTGACTCTGTAAACCGCTTAGAGAGAGCAGTAGAAGCACTGTGAAGCGGTATATAAATCTCAGGGCTATTGCTACTGTAAAGAAACACTGCGCCCCCCTTTTTTGGGGGGTGGCTGTCTGATTGGTGTGAGCCTGACTGGGGTTGGTTAATGGATCAGATAGAAGATGACAACTCCCTGCCTCCCCCCATTTGTATACAGGTAGTTCTTACAACAGTTCGTTTAGTGACTGTTCGTAGTTACAACGGCACTGGAAAAAGTGACCTATGGTTGTTCTTCACACTTACGACCGCTGCAGCATCTCCCCACGGTCACGTGATGAAAATTCAGACTTTCTTGGTGACTGACTCGTATTTATGGTGGTTGTCCCAGGTCACGTGATCCCCTTTTGTGACCAAGCCAAGTCAACCGGGAAGTCAGGACAAGCCCATGTTACTAACTTCACAAGTGTAGTGATTCACTTAACAACTATGACAAGAAAGGTTGTAAAAGGGGCCAAAGCTCAACAAACGTCTCACTTAGCGTCAGACATTTTGGGCTCAATTGTAGTCCTAAGCCGAGGACTACCTGTAATACCTCAGAAGGCTCCGAAGCGTCCTCTTTATTTGCACACGATTGAAAACTGAAAAAAGGAAAATAAACAAAGTGTCATGTCCCGGACCTCAGCCAAATCCATTCTCGATTGCCATATTTTTCTGAGTATAAGACGCACCCCTCCCCCAAATGAGGGTGAAAATTTGGGTGTGTCTTATACACCAAATGTAGCCCCCCCCCCTTTGCCTCTGCCTCCCAGCAATTTACCTCCTTGTAGCAAAGGGAGAAAATGGGGGTTGCGGAGGCGGCAATAGCCTGTAGCAATCCCTGCAGCCATTGAAAGTGAAACTTGCTGTTTCCTCCAGGAGGCAAATTGCTGGGAGGCAGAAGCAGATTTTTTTTTTCTTGTGCTAATCAGGCTGTTTGCTATTTGCTGCAAGGAGGTAAGTCAATAACTATAAATGCCTATAGAATGTTCAAATGATTAGACTTATTTTTTAAAGACTGCTTTATTCTTGTTCTAGACAGCTTAACAAAATGAAGAAGCTTTTTAAAATAAATGATCTGAAGAGGCCCAGTGCTATTGTATCTCCTTTTAAATAGCAGAGAATAATAGATACTTCCAGAAAGCCACATCCATTTTAACAGCATCTGTACGAGTATAGTCTGAAATGTAACACCACAAACAGTGTGTATCTTCTGTACTGTTTGCTGTTTTTTGCAAGGAGGAAGATTTATGGGAGGCAGAAGCAGATTCCCCCCCCCCTCTTGTTTTCCTCCCCAAAAGCTAGGGGGTCTTATACTTTGGAGCGTCTTATACTCTGGAAAATATGGTAGCCTTGGTTCAGCACAAAGAAAGGTTTTGGCCATTCCAGATTTTAAATGCAGGGAAGTCCTGGAGGCTGTGAGGGAGTGGATGAGGGGCAGCAGCCTTTGGCCGAACCCTGGCCGGAAGAAAGGGCTTTGGGTGCAGGGAGCTTCACGACCGGGGACTTTAAACTCCTTTCTTCTGGGTGGGGGGTGGCTCTGCCCCATAGAGACCCAGCCTTTGCCTTGGGGTTCCTCCTGGACTCCTCCTGCACCAAGGCCCCACAGTTCAGCCCCGAGCTACAGATCTTCTCTTCCAACGTGATTTTATATGGTTTTTGGATTGGGAGCCACGCAGAGTTGGTTGAAAGACGGGCGGCATCTTAAGCGCTTCAAATAAAAACACCCCAATCTATTGAGATTTCTATCCTGACAGGCGACGGGGTGAGGCCTGCAGAGGATGCTGTGGCTGAAGCAACCGAAACGGAGGTGGAAGGAAGCCCAGCGGCCACTTCTGAGGAGGAGAGGAAGGGAGAAGCTGTAGCGATACCATCCCCGAGCCCAGGGATTTCCACAGAGGGCATGGCAGCTGGAGAACCACAGGCGGCATCCAAACTAGCTGCCCAGAATCCTGAGCTGAGCTCTGATGTGGCCTTGGGAAAGGGCAGTGAGACCGCTCCTTCACGGCCCTGCGAAAAGCCTTGCAGAGGTAGGAACCAGAGAGAGAGAGAGAGAGAGAGAGGAGCACCTTGGCACATGCTTGGCCCCATTCTTGCCTCTGCCCTCACAGCTGCAGCCGTTGCTCTCGCCAAGCAGGGCAGCATCTCTTGCAATCATCTACCTGGGGATGCCCTTGAAAAGTCTCCGGAAGCTCCTGTTGCTTCAGGACGCAGCAGCCCGCATGGTTTTGTGCAGGCCCAAGGGTGCCTGTGTTGCCTCTCCTGCGGGAGCTGCATTGGCTGCCAATTTGCCCCCAGGTGCAGTTCAAGGGGCTGGTTGTCGCCTTCATGGCCCGGGAACAGGTTATTTGAAAGGCCCCTCTTTTCCCAGTGGCATCCATCCACCTGACCCACCAGAGAGAGGGGAGGCAGGGGACGTTACTGGCCCCGTCTCTCTTATGAGGTCCATTTGCTGGGACCCAGAAGAAGGGCCTTCTCTGTGGTGGCCCCCTCCCTGTGGAACATCATCCTCGCAGAGATTAGACTGGCCCCCACTTGGACCCCCTTTCACAAGGTCTTGAAAACCCGGTCCTGCCAATGGGCTTGGGCAACCCCGGGTGGGAGGGAGCCCATCAAGTGGCTCGCTTGACGGATGGCTGTCGGCTTTTCTCTTCTTTTGACTTGCCTGTCACACCGATGGCCTTGGTGGTTCCTTGGGCTGGTTGTTTTTGTTTACTGCTAGCTTACTACTTGTCTGAGTTGATTGTTCCTTGACTGGGATATGGGGGCTTATTGTTTTTGTCATGATTGCATATGGGGCTTTTATTTTTTGTGAAGCCATCCAGAGTGAGTGGGCAGCCATATACATTTCCTAGATAAATCAATAAATCTGAACCTTGGAGAAGCAAGTAAGAGGTAGCGCCAAGCATGGGAAATCAGGAGCCAAGGTGGTTTATTTATTACATGATAACACTCTATAAGAACCAGGGTCAGGGGAATTCAAGGTGGGCTGGGCATGGATCTCTTGTGGGCACAAAGGGACTCCAGACTGATGATGTGCTTGACCCCTCCCTCGGGCTCAGCCTGGTCATCTCCTGCGGGCAGGCGGGCGGGCGGGCGGGTGGGCAGCCAGTAGCCATGTATGGAAAGAGCGTGGCACAATGGCAGCATGGGGTCAGTTACCATCTTTGCTATTGTAGATCGGATGGAATCCAAATGTGAAGAAGAACCAGAAAGTAAGCAGAGAAAAATAGATTCCTCAGAGAAACCGAAGGCTCCGAGCCAGCTGAAAGGTAGGCCTTTGGGGCAGCAGTCTCTGAAAGGAAACCCTTATGATGGCCTTCAGGGTTCAGCGGAGGTCACTTGCCGAGAATGGCAGCTTGTTTGTCTTTGCTGTACTTTGAACTCGGTACGGATGCCTGAGCAGTTAAGAGCTGGGTCTCCTGTGCGCCGCTTGGAGAATCCAAGCATGCGTTTACCTTTGTCCATTTGCCTTGAGATTGAGTTAGGAAAAAGTCTGGGTTTTCTGCATGTTTCTCCCTCCCTCCAAAGACCCTAGGCAGTTAGGGTGCTCTGAGGCCAGGAAGCGGAAATGGAAGGGGAATGGCGCTTTGCGTATCCCTGTCTGGCGTTTCTGGGTTTAGGAAATAATGGAAGTGATCATTGAAAAGGGGAAAAATTAGGGGGGGGGGATTAAAGATAAGCATCAAGACGCTTCTTGCTCTGTTTAGATAGCACTGTGGTGAGATGGGCAACAGACGAACTAGAGATAGATAGATGAGAGAGGGAGGAAGAATATGATAGAAGATGAATAGATAGAGGGATAGATGGATAGAGGATGGATGGATGGATGGATAGAGGAGAGGGGGGAGAATATGATGGAGGATAGATGGATAGAGGATGGATGGATGGATGGATAGAGGAGGGGGAGAATATGATGGAGGATAGATGGATAGAGGATGGATGGATGGATGGATAGAGGAGAGGGGGGAGAATATGATGGAGGATAGATGGATAGAGGATGGATGGATGGATGGATGGATAGAGGAGAGAGGGGAGAATATGATAGAGGATAGATGGATAGATAGGAGAGAGAGATGGATATATGAATGGATAGAGAGAGGATAGATATAGAAAACAGATAGATAGACAGACACAGACAGATGGAGGGGGGGAAGATATGATAGATGAATAGATAAGAGGATGGATATGATAGAGGATAGATGGATGGATAGAGAGAGAGAGGAGGGAGGGAGGGAGGGAGATGGAAGGATGAACTGAACTAGTCCTTAATGTTAATACAGAATTTCTTTGTTTTGGGGTCTTCCTTCCTTCTAGATTTAGACTTCCTTGTCCCCAAAGCCGGCTTCTTTTGTCAGATCTGCTCCTGCTTCTGTGTGGACGAAGCCTCCATGAAGAGCCACTGCCAGTCTCCGCTCCACCAGCAGAACATGGAGGTACCACTTTTCCACCCGGGCAAGGAGCCCCAAGGGTGAAGCAGGGAGCAGGGTGCAAATCCCGCCCTTTCTGCAGTAGCCCCGGAGAGGAATCCCGCTGGATTCTTGGGCAAAACCCAGTGGGTTCCATTCCAAGGATCCCCACACAAGAGATTCTCCCGGGATCTCTGTGGTAGGAAAGGAGATCAAGGAGAAAGCCGGGAGGCTCTAGTCCTCGACTTACAACCACCATTGAGCCCAACGTTTATGTGGCTAAGTGAGAACTTTGTTGTGTGAATTTTGCCCCATTTTACAACTTCTCTTGCCACGGATGTTAAGTGAATCACTGAAGCGGTTCAGTTAGTAACTTGGGATGTTAAGTGAATCGGGCTTCCCCCATTGACTTTGCTTGTCAGAAGGTCCCAAAATGACCCCGAGACCCTGTGACCGTCATAAGTATGAACCAGCTGTCAAGCGTCCAGTATAAATCACGTGACCTGGGGATGCTGCAAAGAAGGGCTGCAACTGGTAAATGGCCATAAAGTCACCTTTTTCACGGCTGTTTCTCAGGGCTGTTGTAACTGAACGGTCACTAAATGAACTCTCGTCAGTCAAGGACTACCTGCGTTTCCCCATCCATGTATCCGATCAGAAGTTTCCTCCTCCTCCTCTTCCTTGCCACCATCTCTAAACTGGTGAAGGGCATCCTGCTTCATAAGTCATTCCCCAGATCCAGACTAATCGGGGAACCGATGGACCAATGGCGGGATGGGGTGGGGAGCTGCAGAGGGTGCGCAGAGACCCCAAATCACCCCACACACAGAATATTTGCAGCTCAGAGTTTAAGAGCGGAGTCCAAGCTGGGCTTCAATACCCCAGCTAGGTAACTTCAGTGCTAATGACCCCGTTTGGGTCAGGGGTTCAAGTAAGTGTGAATCGATGTGGGAGAGGCGAAGGGCCTGCCTCCTCAGCATCTGTGGGTGAACTCTAACTGTCAGCACTTGTTAGAGAAAAAAGCTTTTGATGCCCTAGGGATCAGCATGGCTGGCTGTGGACTTCTGGGAGTTGGAGTCCACAAGTCTTCAAGTGGCCAAGGTTGGAGACCCCTGCCCTCGTGGATTGGGCAGTGGGCAGGATGACTCTGTGGTAGTTTTGAAAAAGCAGGCTCCGTTCAAGGAATCCTTGGGGAAGGAAGGGCCTGAGAATAAGGCCACCATTAACGTAGAGCCCTGAACAAAAAGAGCCCAGCACCTCTCCCCTGCAATCATCAGCCAGACCAGCATAAGTGAACTCCTAAGGTTAACATCAGACCAACAATCAAGTAAACAATACCCCAATCAGGAAACTGGCAAAGAGGCCAACAGCCCAACCAAAGAGTCTCTTACGACGGCCCCCACCAACACTGACAGGCAAGCCGGTAGAATATAAACGGACTGCAAACCACACTCCTAGCTGTCAGGTTTCCTAAAAATGCCCTAATTGATTCATGAGTATCGAGCTAAGTTTCAATATAAAACTAGTCATTTATTAGGAGCGCCATTATGCGAGGCCTTTTTGCAGTCAGATCTGAGCTTTGAGTCATAGCTGAATTTTACCCCTGTTCCTTCCCTCCCCTCTGTGTCATAAATCACATTCCCCAATGAGGTGCATCCCTCCCAAGCCTGCTGTAGTAATCTGAGATCCGACTCTAGCCGAACGTATGCGTGGAATGCGCTCTTCCCCCCCTTCCCTCACCATGACAACTTTAGCAGTTGACACTAGCACTGATGATGTTACCTAGTTTGGGTCATGAAACGTCTGCAAGGAAACCACCAAGCTCAGAGAGCACCAAGGACCCCACACTGCTCCTCCTCCTCCCTGCAAACCCTGCCCCTTTCTGGCACTGATGATATTCCTCAGTTGGGTCATGAAACGTCTGCAAGGAAACCACTAAGCTCAGAGAGCACTCAAGACCCCTCATGTCAATCTTGAGCTGCAAGTACTCTCCTTTCTTAGATCCCTGAAGTTTTGTGTACAGGCCTGGGTGTCACACTTGGAAAATGCAGATAAGATGATGGAAAGAAAACAACCTTCTCAAAGACGGGGCAACTGAATAACATTTGGGGAAAAATAAACGCTTAACCCTCTTATAGTTTGTCCTAAAGCAAAAGTTTTCCCATCTTTTTCAGAAATTCATGATCAAGAGCCCAGCAGAGGAGAAAGAAAAAGAAGATGTGGGAAAAGAGAGTTTGACGTAATAGGAAGACGGGAAGTGCCTCTGCAGAATTTCATTTAGGGTCCAGTTGCTTCTTTGTGTTCTGCTCCTGGTTTTGTTTTGTTTTTACTTGGTTCCTTTTGAAGATTTCCATGCCGTATTCACTTCGGTTCCTTCGAGAAGCAGGCTATTAAAATTGTGTAGTGATTTTTATTTCCTTCCACAATAACGTTGGAAGTGCTCAAATAAATTCTTACCGTAGAGCCAAGAGGTTGGGTTTTTACTTTTGATTCTGAGTGGTAGAAATGGGCACCCTCGTGCCGTTTGCAGAGTCAAGTTCTTTGGACGTCAGTTGTGCACCCCAAGTTTCCACCGCAGACAAATTGATGGGGGTCTCCCGCTCAGCACTTTCATTAGCCCCTGTTGTCTGGCATGTGGTTATCCTAGCCAGCAGAATTCCAGGATAAATTGCTTCCCCTTCCCCAGATGTCAATGTATCCTTCATATGTCCTTTATTTATTGATTAGTCCTGGGGCCATATCAAAGTTGGAATAAAATATAATAATTTGAGATGTAAACGTCCAAATGGGAGCCTGAAGTCTATTGGCCCATTGCAGGCGTTTAGAATAACCTAGAATAGGAGGGTCGGGGCAGGAGACTCCACCATTTCAGCCAAAGGGGCTTTTTCTAGTGGCAACTGCACTTTCCTGTTGTTTTTTTCTTTGGAAGGCATTTTGCTTCTCATCCAAGAAGCTTCTTCAGCTCTGACAGGATGGTGGGGTACTGACCTCCAGTGATGAAGCACCCACAACTTCTAGGAGCAAGCAGAACCCTTGGGGAAATCTTACTTCCTGGGCTCTACAAAGAATTCAGTAGAAACCCTTGAAAGGATCCATTTCCACTTGTGTTACGTTGTTAATGCAATCGGCCCATTGTATAAACCAGGCGCCTCCAACCTCGGCCACTTTAAGACTTGTGGACTTCAAATCCTAGAATTGACTTCTGGGAGTTGAAGTCCACAAGGTTGGACACACACACACACACACACACACACACTGCTCTAGAGGCCGGAATGGACCCCGATTGGCTCGGTTCAGAGCAGTGATTTTCAAACTTGGCAACTTTCACACTGGTGGACCCCACCTCTCAAATTCTTCAGCCAGCACTTAAATTTGCCAAGTTTGAAAAGGCTCTTTTAGAGCAGGGGGTCTCCAAATTTCCCCCCTTTGAAGACCTGTGGACTTCTACTCCCATGGCTGGCTGAGGAATTCTCAAAGTGGGGAAATTTGGAGATTTCCTGATCTACAATGTCCTAGGCCATGATGGATGGGGTGTCCTTAGTTTAACCCTCTTCGTGGCTGTTTGGGGCTAAGTCTGCATTCCAGGTAGTCCTCGAATTGCGGCCACAATTCAGCCCAAAACGTATGTTGCTGTTATTCCTGTGGGTCTGCCCATTGCATGAGAAACCAGGTGGAGGTTATAAGTAGCCTGGGGGGGGGGGGGGGGAACGACGACACACTCAGTGACTCAGTGAAAGGATTCATTTATCATTAATCATAATTTTTGTTTGCTGTCCTGCTAGGGAAACTCCAATAGTACTACCTTAAAAGTACAGGCAGTCCTCAACTTACAGCCACAATTCGGCCCAAAATGTATGCTGCTTAGTTGTTAAGTGAGTTTTCCCCCCTTTTACGGCCTTTCTTGCCATGGTTGTTAAGCGAGTCACTGCACATGTTAAGGTAGTCACATGGTTGTTAAGTGAATCTGGCTTCCCCCATTGACTGTCAGGAGGTCGCAAAAGGGGATCACGTAACTCCGGGACGCTGGAACTGTCATAAACGTGAGTCAGTGGTCAAGCATCCGAATGTAAATCACATGACCATAGGGATCTGCAAGCGTCATAAGTGTGAGAAACTGCCATAAGTCACTCTTTTTAAGTGCCATTGTAACTTCAAACGGTCACTAAATGAGCTGTTGTAAGTCGAGGACCACCTGTAATCCTCTTCAAGGGGGCTTCCCTGGAAGACAAGGTGGGGACCATCAGGGGCTGGGGAGGGAGTCCTTGCTGACCCAACACTGGCCAGTTCAGTAGAAGCTCACCTGTCCCACAGGTGGAGACGTTTAGCCGTTGATGGCTTCCCCCTTGGTTTCCTTTGGAGATCTTTCCTCCAGGTAGATTCCCCTGTTCTACCTGGTCTAGCAAGAGAAGAAGTTTTGGAGGCCCACCTGGGAGGAGGTCAGAAGGTCAGCATCCAGCGACTGGGCCCCTCACTACAGCAGTCTGAGGTCAGGGTGGCCACCCGGCCTTTGCCCCTTCAGCAGCCCCTGCACAGGCCGTCTTCTCCAAGTGGCCGCCTCTGCCGGGTCTAGGCAGGAAGAGAATGGTCCAGCCACCCTCTCCCCAAACGCCTGCCTTGTAGGTCATCTAGTCCAACCCCTGCCCAAGGAGGAGACCCTGCACCATTCCTGACAGGTGGCAGCCCCGTCTCTTCTTGAAAGCCTCCAGGGATGAAGCTCCCACAACCTCTGAAGGCAACTGGTGGATTGTCCTCACTGTCGGGAAATCCCTCCTAATTGCCAGGTTGACTCCCCCCTGGTCAGGGGTGGTTTTCTTGGGGAACAGCTTTGTCCCCAGGTTCCATGTACCCCCACTGTTGTCCCTTTAGGACAAGGGGGGGGAAGACGGAGCTCCATAAGGCATGCTGCAGGTGGGAGCTGCACATTCTTTTTATTCAGAGCATGGCAGGGGCTTTATACGGAGTGGTTTGGTTGTGACTTTGTGGTGGGTTGAGGTTTTATTCTTTGCCGAATGGCTGAACATCTGTACACCTGTGTGTAAATCAGGGGACACAACTGACTTCAATCTGGCTGAATCCAGGTAAGCTCTCTCGGTGTGTGAAGCCCTGAACGTTCCCAAATGCTCCCTTGCTCTCCCTTCTCTGGCAGTTACAAGTCCAGCAAGAAGAAGGCAAACACCGCAAGTTGGCTTTCCCTCTGCAACCGGCTCATCGTTGGGCTGGGCCCCAATGTAGGCCTGCCTGTGTTTGACTTTGTCCATGGATGGAAGTGTGGAAATCGGAGGAGGAGAGAATCAGCCTGGAACTAAGAGGGAATTTCCTGACAGTGAGAACAATTAACCAATGGAACTGCCTGCCTCCATCACTGGAGGAGTTTTAAGAAGGGACTGGACAACCATTTGTCCTGCTTGGGTAGGAGGGGGTTGGACTAGAAGACCTCCAAGGTCCCTTCCAATTCTGTTATTCTATTCACTGCCTGGTGTTTGGGCTGGCTCTGACTCCCTGGTGGAATTCCATTAATTTTACTACCGGTTCTGTGGGCGGCGCTTGGTGGGCCTGGCGGGGGAAGGATTCTGCAAAATCCCCATTCCCTTCCCCCTCGGGGGCCGTCCAGAGGTGGCATTTCCCAGTTCTCAAAATTTCCACTACCGGCTCTCCAGAACCTGTCAGAACCTGCTGGATTCCACCCCTGGTCTGAATGTTTGTGTGTGTGTGTTTGTGTTTGTACACTTGTGGAAGTGGGGACTCCAGCCAGGATCCTCCTCCGCCCCCGTGTTGCTGGCTGAATCCGATCCCAGCTCCTTTGCCCTTTAACCAGCCCAACCCCCAGCCCTGACCCCCAGAGCAGAGCATCCCTGGGGGCGGGGCTGACGGGGTGGCACGGCTCAGCTGCCCAGCCACGCACGGCCCCTTTAAGAGCTCCCAGACGGTGCCTGAGCCCTGGGCCAAGAGCAGCTGAGCCGGCCCAGGCGCAGAGGGCGACTGGCCTGGAGGCAGAGCAAGTGGACATCCAGTGGCCCCCCAGGCTGGCCGAGAGCGCTCCCGAGAATGCTCCGTGTCTTCATCCTCCATGCTCAGCAAGTCCAGACCCCGGACACGGACATCAGTGACGCCTATTGCTCCGTGGTCTTTGCAGGTGAGAGGGAGGGAGGGAAGGAAGGAGTTGGCAGCCCTGGCAGAGGCTCTGGGAGAGAGGGAGGGAGGGAGGGAGGGAGAGGACCCCTCCTCTGGCCTTCCTTCCTTCCTTCCTTCCTTCCTTCCTTCCTTCCTTCCTTCCTTCCTTCCTTCCTTCCTTCCTTCCTTCCTCTGTATATCTCTATTGCTGCCTACCTGCCTTCCTATTTCCTTTCCTTTCCCTTCTCTCTTTCCTTCTCTCTCTTCCCTTCTCTTTCCCTCTCTCTTTTTCCCTCTTTCTATCTCCTCTTTCTTTCTCTCTCTCTTCCTATCTCACTATCCAGTTATCACTATCCGTCTCAATCCTCTCTCTCTCTCTTTCTCTCTCTCTCTCTCTCTCATTTTTAAACTGCGCATCTACACAACAAAGTATTAAAATACCGAAGTCGAACCTGAGAGGGAGGAGATGAAAGCTCTGTGAAGAAGGAACTGAAAAGCCCCCCCCCGGGGTGGGTGGGTTGCTCCTTCTACTTCCAGGCTGCAGTGGGGCAGCCAGGGCATCAGCCTCTGATCTCACCCCACAGGCAGATCTCCCCCCAGAGTGGCATCCCAGCTGTCTTGGGTCGGGGCCCCCACCGGAGCTGGAGAGGCGATTTGGAGAAGCCGGAATTCGGCTGGGAGGCTGCCGGTGTTGCCAGGGTGGTGGGGATGCCTGGCCCAGCCTGGGTTTTGTTAGGAGATAAACATTGTGGGTCATCCCCATCCTTTCGGGCCCCACTGAGCTGAAGGAGGGCTGGAAGCTCCAGCCTTCTCCAGTCAAGAGGGACAGTTTGAACCCCTCGGGGTGGGCTATTCTCCAAAGCCCCTGAAGGCAGGACAAGGAACTCATCAAGGAGAGAAGCAACCTGGAACTACGGAGAATCTTCCTAACCATGAGGACAATTAACCAGTGGAACAGCTTGCCACCAGAAGTTGTAAATGCCCCATCCCTGGAGCTTTTCAAGAAGAGATTGGACAGTCATTGGTCTGGATGGATAGGCAGGGGTCCCCAAACCTGGCCACTTTAAGACTTGTGGACTTCAACTCCCAGAATTCTCCAGCCAGCTCTGCAGAGGAAGGGATTACAAGAGAATAAGTAAGGCTGGCTAGGGGATTCTGGGAGTTGAAGTCCACAAGTCTTAAAGTGGCAAAGTTTGAAGACCTCTGGAATAGAGTCTCATTATATTATATATATATAATTCTGAGTGTCGTCTGTCCATTGCATGAGAAGCCAGAAAGAGGCTATATATAGCCCAGCAAGTGGCCTGGAGAAGCCAATGGGGGGGAGGGGAGGGGAGGGTCCGTGACTCAGGGAAGGGATTCATTTATCGTTAGTCATGATTTTTGTTTGCTGCTCTGTCGGGGAAACTCCAACAGTACTACCTTAAAAGTACAGGCAGCTCCTAAGATGTTAAGTGAGTTTTGTCCCATTTTGCAGCCTTTCATGCCCTGGTTGTTAAGCGAATCGCTGCACATGTTAAGGTAGTCACGCGATTGTTTAGTGCAGGGGTGTCCAAACTTGGGAACTTTAAGACTTGTGGACTTCAACTCCCAGAATTCCCCAGCCAGCCTAACTTATTCTCTTGTAATCCCTTCCTCTGCAGAGCTGGCTGGGGAATTCTGGGAGTTGAAGTCCACAAGTCTTAAAGTTCCCAAGTTTGGACACCCCTGGTTTAGTGAATCTGGCTTCCCCCATTGATTTTGCTGGCCAGGCGGTTGGCAAAGGGGATCAAGTAGCCCTGGGACCCTGGAACCCTCAGCCCAAGATCTTCCGTGCTAGAAGGGAGGGGGCATTGAGAGGAGGAGGAGGGGGATTGTGGGGTCCTTGTGGGTGTTCTGTGACCTGGGTTGTTCTCTTGCAGACGTTTCATGACCCAACTAGGGAACATCATCAGTGCTAGAAGGAAGGGGGTGGGGGACATTGTCCTCGTGGAGGAACTTTCCAAAGCAGGAAACCTGTTTTTGCCCAAATCCTGCTCTTCTGGAATGGTGAGCCTGGATTGAAGGAGGATCAATTCTGTCCCCAGTTGTTGTTCTTTTATGGTGGGAAACCGATGGTCTCCAATGTATCTTTTGTTCAATTCCGCAGAGCAGAGCAGGGAAAAGGGAGTTTTCCGTCCCATTGCTATTAGCCACGGTGGGCGATAAGGACATTTTGGGTTCAGGCCACGCGAGGGATCAGGGCCAGCCGAGGCGAAAAGCTTGTGGGAAATCCCCACAGGGTGCTCAGCCCAAATGCCAGCTCTTCCCAGGCATGGCGGAAACTTTCTCCTGAACCCACATCTTTTACTGCACCGTTGAAAGATTAAAGCAGGAATTGTGCATTTCTTTAACGCTGGAAATGCCAACATTTATAGGCAAGACCAAGAACAGACTGATGGGAATCTATGATACAACCTAGAGCTAAGGACAAAATCTCTTGACAAAACAATTAACCGGTGGAACTACTTGCCTCCAGAACTTGAGGGTGCTCCATCATTGGAGGTTTTTAAAGAAGAGACTGGAGCATTCCATTTGTCTGGAATGGTAGAGGGTCTCCTGCCTGAGCAGGGGGCTGGACTAGAAAGCCTCCAGGGTCCCTTCCCGCTCTGTTGATCTCTGTTCGGTGCTTTAAACAGGGACACGGCCGTTTGAATCTTCTCCTTTTCATTCTGGATTTCATGGGCTTCATCCCCAAAAGGTGACGCTCTTCCTGCCCTGCTTGACCCCTGTGGCCAGAAGGGGCTGTGTCCCTCCCAAAGCCTGGAGGGAGATTGCAAGGGGCTTCCTCCTCTGGCCGGTCTCGGAGGGAAAAGGCTGATCTAATGGAGGAGAATCTTTGAACCACAGAAGGCCATGGTTTCCCCAGTTGTCTGTGAAGGTTGGACCATAAGGAAGGCTGAGTGCCAAAGAACGGAGGCCTTTGACCTCTGGTGCTGGAGAAGAAGACTCCTGCATTGAGTCCCTTGGACTGCAAGGCCATCCAACCGGTCAGTCCTAGAGGAGATCAATCCTGACTGCTCTTTAGAAGGCCGGATCCTGAAGAGGAAACTCAAAGACTTTGGCCACCTGATGCGAAGGAAGAAGGACTCCCTGGAGAAGAGCCTCATGCTGGGAAGGATGGAGGGCAAAATAAGATGAAGGGGACGGTAGAGAAGGAGGTGGCTGGATGGAGTCACCCAAGCAGCAGGCTTGACCTGGTAGAGGACAGGAAGACCTGGAGGAACGCTGTCCATGGGGTTGCGATGGGTCGGACACGACTTCGCAACTAACAGCAACAACCAACTTGTAGCTGTAACAGTTACACAAACGGAAAGGCTAAGGAAGAAAAATGGTTCCTTTAAATTGTGGGGCTGCGGAAAGGCCCGGAAGAATCATGGGGGCGTGATCCAAGTTTTGTTGCTCCCGGTCCAGATCAGGCGCACCAGTAGTGGTGGTGACAGCAGGCTCCGCCCACCCATCTAGAGCGTCATGCGTGCGAGTGAACCGGTAGTAAAAGAAATGGAAAATCCCCACTGGTCGCGATGGGTCGGACACAACTTCGCAACTAATAACAAGAACAAACTTTGTAGCTCAGGGTTGAAATGAAGGGTCCTTGGCGCCCTCTGAGCTTGGCAGCTTTCTTGCAGGCACTTCATTAGCCATCAGAGCACTGATGATGTTCCCTAGTTGGGTCGTGAAAGGTCTCTAAGAAAACAACCCAACTCAGAGAGGACCAGGGACCTGTTAATAACTCAATGACTCACTTAACCACAGTGGCAAGAAAAGTCGTAAAAGGGAGCAAAACTCACTTAGCACGTGTTTCCCTTAGCAACATAAATTCGGGGCTCAATTGTCGTTGTAAATCAAGGCCTACCTGTTTAAAAAATTCACAAAGCTTTGACCTTTAATGGAGTTCTTCCTTGCTTTCGTCTACGTGTCCTTCTGCTCCTGGCTGCAATTTCTGCCAAAACTCACCACTCCCCATTCGGTTTTTGGGAAAGTACCTGCTATCCCACTTCCTCCCTTTCAAACTGACCAGTTATCCAATATTACCTTTCAGATGCGCCCCTCCCTCCCTCCCTCCCAGTATACTGTTTCATCCTGGGTGACCCATCCACCCCCTCCCTGCCCAGGCTCTATTCATAGCTGCCACCTTTCTCCCAGGCCCTTGGCAGCCCTCCCAGCACCTGTTGGGGGCAATGACTGCACCATTGGCAAAGGAGCAGATGGGATTTCTGGCTGGGAGGGGCAGAGAAGGAGCCCCTGCTTCCTGTTCCTCTTCTTGGCTTCCTGGTGGAGAATAACAAAATAGAAGAATGGAAAAATAAAGGCTGACAGGATGGAGAATAACAGAAGAACAGAATGGAGAATAGCGAAATAACACAATCCAGAATATCAGAGGAGGAAGGGACCTTGGAGGTCTTCTAGCCCACCCCCCTACTGAAGCAGGAGACCCCTGAACATTCTGAAGAAATGACTGTCCAATCTTTTTTTTTTTGAAGACCTCCAATGTTGGCGGTGGTGGGTTGCCAATTTTTTTACTACCGGTTCGGGAGCTTGTGCTCATGCGGAGACGCGTCCGGTGGGTGGGTGGAGCCTCCCACCTCCGCTACTACCAATTCGCCCGATCCGGGCCAAACCAGGAGCAACCCACCTCTGTCCCCAACCTCTGGAGGGAAGCCCTTCCACTGGTTATAGGTAGTCCTCGACTTAAAAAAGTTTGCTTAGTGACCGTATGAAGTTACAATGGCACTGAAAAAAGTGACTTCTGACCATTTTTGACACTTACGACTGGTGCAGTCACAGGATCCAAATTCAGATGCTTGGCAACTGATTCATGTTTATGACAGTTGCAGCATTCCTGGGGTCACGCGATCCCTTTTTGCGACCTTCTGACAAACAAAGGGGAAGCCAGATTCACTTAATGACCAGGATACTAACTTAACAACTGCAGTGATTCACTTAACAAACATGGCAAGAAAGCTCATAAAATGGGGCAAAACTCAACAAATTTCTCACTTAGCAACGTAAATGGTAGGCTCAATTGTGGTTGTAAGTTGAGGGGTACCTGTAATTTTTTCCACTGTCAGGAAATTTCACCTTAGTCCTCGGTTGCTTCCCTCCGTGATTAGTTTCCATCTTTTATTAGAACCAAGTTTTGCTTGCTTGTTTTCAGGTTCTTGCGTATCCTCTGAATTGTTTTCCAGATGGTGGAATAGTAGAAATACCCTCATTTTGGGCCCCCAACCAGCCAGGATGGAGTTTGACTTCAGGAACAGGGATCATGCCAAAATGTCTGGGTGTTGCTCGAACTTCCCATCTGGCTGGCAGGGTGCAGAGGAAAGGGGAAAAAATCCAGATGGAGGAAGGAAAAGTTGATGCGATTTCACCAGATGTGGGTCCCAAAGAATCCCCTTGCTGCTCAGTTGTCCAGCCGTCCCACCATCAAAGGGTCAGAGGAGAACTGAACAGGCTGGTCTTGTGTGTGGGAAGAGATCAGTCATCGAGGTGGCTGCTGCTACATCTTTCCATTGTGCTAATGCTCTGAGTCACTTAACGGAATAGCGGAATAACAGAGTTGGAAGGGACCTTGGAGGTCCTCTAGTCCAACCCCCTAATCCAGCAGGAGAGCCTTTACCGTTTCAGACAAATGACTATCCAGTCTCTCCTTAAAAACCTCCGGTGATGGAGCACCCACAACCTCTGGTGGCAAGCTGTTCCACCGGTTAATTACCCTCACTGTCAGGAAGTTTCTCCTTAGTTCTAGATTGTGTCTCTCCTGGATTAGTTTCCATTCGTTGCTTCAACATCTTTTTTGTAACGTGGTGTCCCAAACTGGATGCGGTATTCCAGGTGTGGCCTTACTAACGCTCTAGAAAGCGGCACTAAGACTTCCCGTGACTTTGGTTCTATCTCTCTGTTAATGCAGCTGAGGATTGCATTGGCCTTTTTTTGCTGCTGCGCGCATGGCTGGCTCCTGTTTAAGGGATCGTCCACTAGGACTGCAGGGTCCCTCTCACAGTGACTGTGTTTGAGCCAGGTTTTGCCTAATCTGTGTTTGTATCTTTGGGTTTTTCTGCCCGGGTGTAAAACTTTGGTTTTCTCCACGTTAAATTTCATTTTGTTGGATAAGGGCCATTGTTCAAGTCTGTCAAGATCTTTTGGATCCTGAGCTTGTCTTCTGTGGATTTGGCTGTTTCTGTCAGCTTAGTGTCATTTCCAAATTTGATGAGTTCCCCTTTTATTTCCTCATCTAAGTCATTTATAAAGATGTTGAAGAGTCCTGGGGCAAAGATGGAACCTTGTGGTATGCCACTGCTTGCTTGCTTGCTTGCTTGCTTGCTTGCTTGCTTGCTTGCTTGCTTGCTTGCTTGCTTGCTTGCTTGCTTGCTTGCTTGCTTGCTTGCTTGCTTGCTTCCTTCCTTCCTTCCTTCCTTCCTTCCTTCCTTCCTTCCTTCCTTCCTTCCTTCCTTCCTTGTAGATGCAGAACCATTTAGGACTACTGGTTGAGTATGGTTTGTCAGCCAGCTACGAATCCATCTGGTGGTGATGCTGTCTGTTCCACATTTTCCTAGCTTACCAAGAAGTCGGTTGTGGTCCACTCTGCCGAATGCCTTGCTGAAGTGGAAAGAGACTAGGAACGCAGCCTTTCACTGGTCTGCTAATTTAGTCACTTTGTCAAAGAACGAAATGAGTTTGGTTCGACATGATCTGTTTTTAACAAACCTGTGCTGGCTTCCCAATTTAAAGGCAGAGCAGAAAATATTCCATTATTAAGCACCAGGTTCAGTTTCAGGCATACGGGGGTGGAGGTGGTAATATTTCCAGATCTTTATGATAAGATTTTCTTGATTATCTAAAGATCCATTGTGATCAAATGTATTTGGGAACTTGGTGGGTCTTGGATATACAGATTAAAATAGTATTTCTCAATTTTAGCTACTTGAAGATGTGTGAACTTCAACTCCCAGAATTCCCTAGCTGTGATGGGGAATATGCTGGCTGGGGAATTCTGGGAGTTGAAATCCACACATTTTCAAATGGTCAAGGTCCACAAAGACTGGATTAGAGGGGCAGGATTACACAAAGCTTTTAACTCTAAATTTTTCCATTTTTCTAACTTGGACCTTGTGATGTGGACAGTGAAACTCAAACAAAGGTTTCATTCCAAGTTGCCTTACCTGTTTTGACCTGGTGTGATTGAAGTTAGGACTATTCCCTCCTCATATGCGAAAGCCGGTTGGGTGACTTTGAGCCAGTCCCTCTCTCTCAGGCCAGCCAACCTCACAGGGTTGTCCTTCTGGGGAAAATAGGAGGAGGAGGAAGGGGGTCTTCACATATATATGTGCCACCTTGACTTGTTTACAGGACCTGAAATCCCGCAGGGGTCCCATTTTGGAGGTGGTTAGCGGGCCAGAAAAAGACCCTTCCTGCACTCCGTCTATGCCTTGGTTCATTTTATCATTAGAACCACTTCTGACCTCCGCTCCTTCCGGCAAAAACTGAAGACCCACCTGTTCCGATTAGCAGGCCTGGCATAATTCAACTGTCCCTCCTGGCAAATGTATTATATCTGGTTATTTTAGGGGCTTTTTAATTTACTGTATTTGTTTTTAGGGGTTTGAATTTATTTTATATCTGCTTTGTACAGTTCTTTTAACTACATTTTAACCTCCTCCATGTCAATTGTCAACTGTACATATTTAATTTAATTTTATTGTATCCTGTTATATTTTGTATGAACTGTACACCGCCCCGAGTCCCTTGCGGGAGAGGGGGCGGTCTAGAAGCATTAAATATTATTATTATTTATTATTATTATCAGTTTTAATATTAATTTTAATGTTTTCACTTGTTGTCATCTGAGGTTTTAATGATTTAATTCTAGCCTTGTTTTATTCTGTGATTTGGGGTATTGCAAGCCCCTTGGTAGAAATATGGGAGGCATAATTAATAAATAAAAATTAATAAATCAGATGGAATTAAATGAAAATAAAACAAAATATAAAATAAGACAAAATACAATTCAATACAACAATTAAATAAAATAATAAAAATAAGATAAAATAGTCAAAAAATAAAATAAAATAATGAAATTAAAATAAAATAAAATAAAGTGCAATACACGCCAGCAGCAGGACTGGATGGAGGGGCGGGGGATTGAGAGAGGAAAAAAAACCGGGGGGGGGGCGGGGGGAAGAGAATTTTTCCGCCAGGACCGTCGGCGCTGCTGGAGCATCCCTGTTTACCAACCTCCGAGCGCCCCCTGGAGGGATAACGCAATATCGCCGGGGCGCCTCCTGGTCCTGATGCTGCGCGGGAGGGGGGCTCGGGGAGGGGGAAAGAAGGAGGCGGGCGGGGCGGGGCTCCGGGGGGCGCGGACGACCCGCTCTCCTCCTCGTCTTCCCAAGAGCCCGGCCAGCGCCGCGACTGCAAGAGCCATGCTCCGCTGCCTGCTCCAGCGGGCCTGCAGCCTGCCCGGTTTAGAACGGGGCGACAAACGCAGCGACCCGGTGGCCAGCCTGACTTTCCGAGGTGAGTTTCTTGGCGGCCCGAGGGAGCTCCGTCCTTCTCTGGGACGGACTGGGCTTTCTTGGGAAGGGCAGCAAGTAGCTAGCCCCCCCGCCCCAATTCCCCCCTCTGCCCCCGACAGGGGAGCTGCCTTCTCTCCGGGTTTTATCGCGGTTCGTTCCGTCGGGCCCCTCTGGGATTGCTGGACTCCAAAGCCCATCATCCCCACCAGTGGCCCTGTCGGGCGGGGAGGGTGAGAGGAGAGGATTTCCATTTGAAGGTGTGCCCCTGAGTCCGCATTCAAAGTGACAATAAAGTGAGGCTAAGTGGGATTCCGGCAGCTGCGGAGGGTTGCAGAATTGGGTGAGGGACCCGTCAATCAGTCAGTCAAAAACTTCGATTTGGCTCCGGGCTCTTTGCTCTCCGTGATCTTTTAATCCGTTTATAGTCGCCATGCGTGTTTGTAGGCTGTTCTAACTTCTGACTGGGAGCCGCTCAGAGTCGGTTGGAAGCTGGGCGGCTCTATAAATGTTTTAAATAAAATCGATCACTCAATCGATCGATCAATCAATCACCTAGATATCCTGTTTTGCCTGTGCTTTGGGCGGACGGGACGGGAGGGTGAGAGCAGCTGGTAGTAAGGAAATAGTAAGAAGAAGGAGTAAGAATTTCCCAATTGGACAGAACTGCTCCCTCTTCAATGGGCAGAGTATGGGGGTTATGCCAAGAATCTTAGCTCCCCTTCCCCCTCCCCCTTCCTTCCACAGCTGCCTTCTCTGCTTCAAAGAGAAGGCCTTTGAATTGTCCCAAGAATTCTGCCACCCGGAGGCTGTGCCCCATGGGTCCTGCCAGAGAGCCACAGGTTGTGCATGCAGGCGGCAGGTGCAGCTGTGACGGTACCTTTTATGGCTTTATGGAGCCCTCCGTGCCCCCTCTCCTCTCTCCTGAGCCTCTCAGGGTCTGGTCAAAGAAGAGAGCAGCCATGATATGGCCATCACAGCAGCCAGGATGGGGCCGTCTTGCTGCTCTCTGAGTTGGTTGTTTCCTTGCAGATGTTTCATTCACTCCAGCCCTGCTGATGTTCCCTAGTTGGGTAATGAAACATCTGCAAGAAAAACAACAACCAAGTTCAGAGGGCACCAAAGACCCCTCATTTGACCACTGAGCCCTCAAATATTTACGTCATGAAAACTCTGCCTGGTATTTATCCGACATTGCCCTGTTGATTTCTTAAACTCTGCCCTGCGGGCGCATCCACAGCCTGAAAAACAAGGTGCTCCAATCAAGGGGCTTCAGTTCCCGCAAGGTGGGCTTTGAGGGTCTGTTGGGGGAAACGGAGGGCAAGGTGTTTGTGATCTCGGAAGGAAAGCGATGAAGGTCTTAGCAGCTCCCGGAGAGGCTGCGATGGGGTGAATTTGGCAGAAGGAACTTTGTGGTGCCCACCATCACCAGACCACCCGAAGGCAGGCTCTCCTGGGCTCTTCTCGTCTCCTGGGGCTTCAGCTCAGCTCCGGTGGAGACACCTGGTTCTCCTCCTTTTTCTCCTGGGCTCCAGAAGCTGCTGAGACTTGCTCAGAGGAGGCACCCCTGGAGAACGGCCTCCCAGGAAGGATGCCAGAGGTCTTCTCCTTCCAACCCTGGCAAAGGAGCTGGCTGGCACAAATGGTCTCCAGACTGGAACATGGAAAAAGAGGCCACGGTGGAGGGCCCCCCCCCACACACAATTGAATCCCACGCAGTCCTAGAGGAGATCAACCCTGGCTGCTCTTTAGAAGGCCAGATCCTGGAGAGGAAACTCAAAGACTTTTGCCACCTAAGGAGAAGGAAGAAGGACTCCCTGGAGAAGAGCCTCATGCTGGGAAGGATGGAGGGCAAAAGAAGAAGAAGGGGACGGCAGAGAAGGAGGTGGCTGGATGGAGTCACCCAAGCAGTCAATGGACTCCAGAGGATAGTAGATGACAGGAAGGCCGGGAGGAACGTTGTCCATGGGGTTGCAATGGGTCAGACACGACTTTGCAATTAACAACAACAACAAGAAGAAGAAACTTGTAGTTGTAACAGTTGCACAAACAGAAAGGCTAAGGAAGAAAAATGATTGCTTTGATTGTGGTGCCGAGGAAATTTAGGGAGAACAGAGAACATCAGAAAATGAAATCATGTTGCCATGCCAGGAGGATGTCTGCAGGAGGTCAAAAAAGTCAAGATGGCAGCAACGGGATCTAAAGCTGTAATAAAGAGAAATAGGGGATCAGCCGCATGGCTGTATTTTCCGCCTTTTGGGGTTCCACCTCTACAGACACCCCCACGTGACATAAGCGGTCACCCAAAGCCAGCCTGCTCCCCAGGATCAGTCTCCTCTGAAATATTTGGGGCACTTCATGCAAAGATGTAGGTGAAAGAGGCCCCGATCCCCAAAAGAGGGCGTTGGCTCCTAAGCCCTGAGGATGCAAGTAGGAACGTAGAAGGTCTCCTAGGGATGCTCCTGGAGGCCAGTCTGGGAGACACGAGGCTCCTGAAACCAGAGAGCGACCAGGGCTTGATGGAACAACAATAACCATCTCACCCAGCCTGAAAAGATGGGGCATCCTTGGCTGATGGTTGCTTCCATTGATGGGTGATTGGGAGAGAGGAAGGAGAGGGAAAACACGCTTTCTCTGCAGTGCATCTGATGCTCTTTTTGGGGGGGATATCCCTGCCCCCCTTCCTGAACAGGGCAAGTTTTCTTCCAGGGGGAACCTTTGTGCTCCCTTCGCTCGTTCCTTCGTAGGGGTTTTGCAGGAGCCCCCCTGTTTCGAGAGGAAGCCGGTGGCCCTTTTAGGTTAGGGAAAACGACAGGGGAAAGGGGGAATTTCATTTTTGTTCGTTCCCGAGCGGGAGCCGATGTTTTCTCAGGAAGAGGAGTGCAAAATCGCCAACTTTCTCTTCTTCCAGGGATGGTGGCAGGCGGGCCTCGTCCTTCATTTCTGATTAATCAGGGCCAATTTCCTCCAATTATGTGCCTTATTTGGTCTTTTAAAAAAACGGCTCCCTTGATAGCGGAGAGAACGCGAAACACGGCCAGGCTGATTTCCCCTGGAAGAACCAAGAGTCTGGTTGCAGAAGGAGGCTGCACTAGGATGGGAAATACCTGTTTGCTCTCTTTCCTCTCCTCTCTCTCTCCTTCTCTCTCTCTTTCTCTCTCCCCCCTCTCCCCTTTCCCTCTCTATATTTCTCTCCCTCCCTCCCTCTTTCTATCTTTCTCTTTCTCCCTCTCTCCATCTCTCCCCCCTCTTTCTCTCTCTCTCCCTCTCTTTCTTTCTCCCTCTCTCTTTCTCTCTTCTCTCCCCCCTCTCTTTCTCTCTTTCTCCTTATCTCTCTTTCTCCCCCTCTCTCTTGCTCTCTCCTTCTCTCTCCCCCTCTCCCCTCTCCCTCCCTCTCCCCCCTCTCTCAGTGTGTGTGTGTCTGTGTGTGTGTGTGTGTGTGTGTGTGTGTGTGTGTGTGAGAGAGAGAGAGAGAGAGAAGGAGAATTGTAATTTATACAAGTATACAAACATTCATTTAATGACCATTCAAAGTTACAGCTGCACTGAAAGAAGTGACAGGTAAGAAAGGTAAGGAAGGAAGGAAGGAAGGAAGGAAGGAAGGAAGGAAGGAAGGAAGGAAGGAAAGGGAAGGAAGGAAGGAAGGAAGGAAGGAAGGAAAGAAAGAAAGCAATAAAGTATATTTCATGTGAGCTCCCAACTAACCAACATAGAGGAAGAGAAGGGAAGAGGAAGAAAGAAAAAGAAAGAAGGAAATGAAAGAAAGAAAGAAAAGAAAGAAAGAAAGAAAGAAAGAAAGAAAAGAAAAGAAAAGAAAAGAAAAGAAAAGAAAGAAAGAAAATGTGTGTATGTGTTCAGGTGAACTCTCAACTAACTTCAACACAGAGGAAGAGAAGGAAGGATGGAAAGGAAGGAAGAAGAAAGAAAGAAAGAAAGAAAGAAAGAAAGAAAGAAAGAAAGTAAGAAAGAAGAGAGTGTATATGTGTTCAGGTGAATCCCCAACTAACTTCAGCCTAGTTGGCTGAAGTAACCCAAGTGAGGCCCTGGCTTTAACAGCACTCTGGCCTTGTCCGTTGTCCTGGGTTCTCACAGCCCCCCTTACGCCCTGTGGAGCGGTCATCTGTCCAGCTGCCTGTCTCTTTGACCGCCTGCCTGTCTGCCGTCTTCTTCCTCCAGAGATCCCAAGCACCTTTTCCTCCTCTGGGGGAATGTTAGGCCTGGCACTCTTGGGCAGGGGGGGGGGGGGTCCTGAGATTCAGAAATGCAGGTTGCAGTTTCGGTTGCAGGAGAGTCGGGGCTGGGGGGGGGCAGGGGGGGGCGGGGGAGGAAGCCAAGGAATCCTGCAAGAGAAAGCCTGGCGGCCTGCCTCCCCCTCCTCCCCCCTGGGTGAAAGGAGAGAGCCTGGGCTAAATGGGGCCACCTCTATTTTTGCTCCCAGCCTCTTCGGCTGGAGACCCAGCAGGGATCACAATTGCAGTCTGCTCTTTGACCAGCCGAAGGTGGAAATAGCCCTGGAAAATAAGAACGGAGAAGAAACCGCAACATACTTATCCTAAGTAAAAAGAACGTCAAGTCAAGTGACGCGGTGGCTCAGTGGCTAAGACGCTGAGCTTGTCGATCAGAAAGTTCAGCAGTTCGGCGGTTCGAATCCCTAGGGCCACTTAACAGAGTGAGCTCCCGTGACTCGTCCCGGCTTCTGCCAACCCAGCAGTTCGAAAGCACTTTAAAAAATGCAAGTAGAAAAATAGGAACCACCTTTGGTGGGAAGGGAACAGCGTTCCGTGCGCCTTTGGCGTTGAGTCATGCCGGCCACATGACCACGGAGACGCCTTCGGACAGCGCTGGCTCTTCGGCTTTGAAACGGAGATGAGCACCGCCCCCTAGAGTCAGGAACAACTAGCACATATGTGCAAGGGGAACCTTTACCTTTACCTAAAAAGAAAATATTCAGATTGTTGCAAGTGAAATAAATAACTCGGCAAAACAATAAAAACTAATGTATTCACAACAGCGGGGGTTGGACTAGAAGACCTCCCAGACCCCTTCCAACTCTGTTATTCTGCTATTCACATGTTTATTATTTATTCATTCAATTTATTTGCCACCCATCTTGTACGTTACTGAGTTTAGTCTTTATCTGTTCCTAGGGAGATGCTGGGGATGATCAGTTCAGTTTATATTCCTCCTTTAGAACTGCAGAAAAACCAGTGGCTACCAACCTGCCTTCCATTGAGGGCCTGGACACTGCACGAGTCAAAAAGAGGCCTGTGAAAACATCTACAGGCCCCTCACATCCTACCCTCAAAATGTTTCAACTCCTACCCTCAAAATGATGCCATACGGCATTACACACCAAATGGACACAGGGACGGTTTTCCTCCCATGCCATCACTCTGCTAAACAACTAATTCCCACAACCCTGTCAAATTATCTACTAAGATCGTATTACTATTATTCTTCTCATCCTTCCTAGGACCTCTCTCTTCCCACTTATGGCTATAACCTTGTTGCTTGTATCTTTATTATTTATATTGTTTTATTTAGTTTCCTAGTGTGATTTTGATTGCTTATTTAGTATCCTATGACTATCGCTAAGTGTTGTATCTTATGATTCTTGATGAATGTATTTTTATGTACACTGAGAGCATCTGCACCAAAGACAAATTCCTTGTGTGGCCAATCACACTTGGCCAATAAAGAATTCTATTCTGTTCTGTTCTGTTCCTGTTCTATTCTCTATTCTCTATTCCATTCCATTATTCTATTCTATTCCTTCATTCTTATTTCTATTCTATTCTCATCACATTGGGGAGAGTTTGATTTCATTACTTTTGATCTGCCTTAGAATTGGAGCATTCTGAGTGGGTCCAAGAGTTATTGAAAGAAGAATGAAACTATAAAATACTAATAACAACAACATACATTGATAAGGGAGACAAGGTGGGGTCAGACCAGGAAGGGTCTCCTTGTGGACTTCAGCTCCATGAATTCCCCAGTCAGCACCCCCCTATCCTTTCCTATCCTATCCCATTGTATCCCATTCTGTTCCCTTCCCTTCCATTCCTGCAAATCCTTTTAAACACATATTGCTGTTCATCTCTTCTGGGAACAGCTGCCGAGTGACCATATATAGTAGCTGCCTTCAGTTCAACTGCTGAAGGAGGAGAGGGGGAGGGGGAGACGAAGGAAGGGAGGGTCCGGCTGCAGCTGCCCCAGACGGACCTTCCACCAGCCTTTGGCCCTGGAGTCCCTTCTATTGTTCTGGGGTCCTGATTTAGGAGTCACTTCCTTTTCCTTTGGGATGTTCCAGCAGTGCCCGGCGTTGGCCAAGGCGCTTGGCCCAACCTCCAAGGGGCTCTCCGTGTTTCGGCCGGAGCTGAGACGCTTTGCTTAATTTATGGGCTGGTCGAAGGAAACATTCGGCACGTAAGAGAGCAGCCCAAGATAGAATTTGGAGCAACTGCCAGATGAGCTGTGTTAACCCTCTCCAAGCAACGGCTTCCAATTCAGACAAAGCTAGTTTGACCATCCAAGATTCACCTGTAAGCAAGGGGTCCCAGGACCCTGGACGTGTCCCCACATTACAAAAAATAGGTTGAGACTTTGGGGAAAGTGCAGAGAAGAGCAACTGGGAGGTTAAAAGGCCTGGAGACCAAAACATACGAAGGACGGTTGCAGGATTTGGGTTTGGCCAGTCTAGAGAAAAGAAGGACTGGGGGGGACATGAGAGCAGCCTTCCAGTATTTGAGGGGCTTCTACCAAGAAGGGGGTGGGGTTTGCAGGAGGAGGAGCATAAAGCAAAGGACTGAGGGGCCCTTGATCCTCTCCGAGCTTGGTGGTTTTCTTGCAGATGTTTCATGACCCAACTAGGTAACATCATCAGTGCTAGAAGGGAGGGGTGTGTGTTCTCTATTTGCACACAGGGGCCTTGCCAGCATTGTTGGGAATGTTGCTTTCTTCTTGGTGTCAACTTTTGTTGATAGGTTCCGCAGCTACGGGGATTCCTACTGATAATCCTCTACTTACGACCGCAATTGGGATCAGAATTTGTATTGCTAAGCAAGAACGGTTGTTAAGCGAATCACATTCAGATAGTACATGGACCAAATCCTTTGCTCTGACTTCCCTCCACCCCCGACTTCTGACTGCAAGAATATTTTTGGAACTGTGTGTGTGTGTGTGTGTGTGTGCCCGTGCACTCATCTTGCTCACTCGCTCTGCTCTCTTTTAGGAGTGAAAAAGAGAACAAAGGTGATCAAGAACAACACCAACCCCGTCTGGAACGAGGTGAGTCTGTCTCTGGCACCATCCGAACACAGATCTCAAAATCTGCATGTTTGTCTTCCTTCCTCCGAGCGACCCATTAAGCCAGGGGTTCTCAACCTTCCCAATGCCGCGACCCTTTAATACAGTTCCTCATGCTGTAGTGACCCCCCCCAACCGTAAAATTGGTGTCTCGGTTCCTAAGACCATCGAAAATATGTGTTTTCCGATAGTCTTAGGCGACCCCTGTGAAAGGGTCGTTCAGCCCCCAAAGGGGTCCCGACCCACAGGTTGAGAACTGCCGCATTAAGCAGCAGGTCCATCCCTTTTAGGCAGGGAGAATGAGGCCCACATGAAAAATCAAATTGTTATTATGGTCCCAGGGCAGAATTATAAAGAAGAAGCATTAAAAATCATAATGATAATAAAAAAGACCACAATATATTCCAATTACTGGTGGATGGTCAGTGGGCAGTCAAAACTCCCCTAATTTTGCAGACAGTTTAACACATTTTATATGCAGATATAACACATTTGGAGAAAAAAAAAGGAAATTGGAAAGGAAGAAAGCTAAAAAATAAGTAGATAATATAGTTAGAAACAGATATAAATAAGATGAAAACTGTTAGCATGTGTATGAGAATAATGATGTTTAATGTTGATATGATATTACCAGAAGATATTAAGAAGAAAAATGGAGAGTTCCATAACGTTTAAATGCTTAATATATTATAATACTAAACTTAGAGAAAGAATGTTAATATGAAAGTGAAAGATGTGGCAAAAGAGGAACGATGTTACACAGAGGTGTTTGTACCCAGACGGTGCACTGTGTAAGGAAAGATGGAATGTTTGTTTTTGTAACTAAAAAATAATAAAACTGTAAAAAAGAAGAAGTTACATCGGGGGAATAAAAGTGAGGAAGGAGAGAGGAAGAAAAGGAAAAAGAAGCATTGACTTCTGACTCTCTCTGTTAAAGTAGAATAAGTCCTTAACAACAAATTAGAACGTCTTGATTTACCATAACAGCATGAAAATTGATCAATCTCATCTGCAAAACCCCAAATCAAAGTTTCATTCTTTTCCACATCAAGCCTGATGTTCAGAAGCGGTTTCCACGTGGAAACAAAAGAAGGAATGTTCTTTTCTTTAATCCAAATGGTCAGTTTTGCCATTTCAGCCAACTCCATCCGCTTCTACACCCTTTACTCATCCGTGGTAGAGATCAAAGTGTCCTTCCATTTTGGGGCATACAGTAGTCTTGCTGCTGTCAACATATATATATTAAAAAAGGTATGGAGACTCTAGAAAGAGTGCAGAGAAGAGCAACAAAGATGATTAGGGGACTGGAGACTAAAACATATGAAGAACGGTTGCAAGAACTAGGTATGTCTAGCTTAATAGAAAGAAGGACATGGGGAGACATGATAGCAGTCTTCCAATATCTCAGGGGCTGCCACAAAGAAGAGGGAGTCAAACTATTATCCAAGGCACCTGAGGGCAGAACAAGAAGCAATGGGTGGAAACTAATCAAGGAGAGAAGCAACTTAGAACTGAGGAGAAACTTCCTGACAATGAGAACAATTAACCAGTGGAACAGAAGTTGCCTCCAGAAGTTGTGAATGCCCCAACACTGGAAGTCTTTAAGAAGACATTGGACTGAAATGATGTACGGTTTCCTGCCTAAGCAGAGTGGTTGGACTAGAAGTCCTCCAAGGTCCCTTCCAACTCTTCTATTCTATTCTATTCTATTCTATTCTATTCTATTCTATTCTATTCTATTCTATTCTATTCTATTCTATTCTCTTCTATTCTATTCTATTCTATTCTATTCTATTCTATTCTATTCTATTCTATATATAGTGTCAAAAGTTTCAATTTTTTCTCCGCTTCTTTTTCTTCTTCTAGCCTTCCTCACTTTTCTTTCCTCCTTTCCCTTCCCCCTCACTGTCCTCTTATTTGCTTTTGTATTTTATAATACTTTATAACTTAATAAAAAACTATTGGATATTCAAAGAAATTACGTTGGGCCAATCCAATAACAAGCAATGGCACATGGAATGTTTGGGGTTTCCTGAGAATTTCAGCAGGGGAGGCATTATGAAGTGGGCGTACTGGATCCCTACAGAAGTTACAGTATGCTGGTGGTCCTCGGCCTATGACCACAAATGAGCCCAAAATGTCAGTTGTCAAATGAGACAGCTTTGCCCCCATTTTACGACTTTTCTTGCCACCGTTGTTAAGTGAATCACCGCAGTCTTTGAATTAGTCACCCGTTGTAGGGCAAATCTGGCTTCCCCATTGACACTGCTTGGTCAGAAAAGTGACCTCAGGACGCTGCAATCGTCGTAAATATGAGTCCGGTCACCAGGCGTCCAAATTCTGACTGCGGGGAAGCTGCAACGGTCGTTAAGTGTGAAAACCGGCCATCAGTCGCTTTTTCCATAAGGAACTTTGAACTGTCACTAAATGAACCATTGTAAATAGAGGACTACCTGACCTGTAAGTAAAGCGGTTTTTACCATTTTATGAAATAGAAGGGATTCCATCCCCTGGGATGCCCCTCGTGAAATAGTTCCCGCCTGCAGCTCCTGCCCCGTCTTTGCTGCTCCTCGTGAGTTGTGTGTTTGTGATTACTTCAAAGTTTTCTAGATGCCCCTCCGAACAACCCCCCCCCCCCAATGTCAGTTTCTGTTCCCCTGGGGAAGCCAGGATTGTCAGCTTCCTCTCTTTATCATCCCTTCCTCTTCCTTCTCCCCGGGAACACTTAACTTCACCCTTAAAGCGAGACAATAAAGAGAGAAGTGTTTAGAACTAAATTAGGGTTTCCTTTGGCAGGGACACACCCTGACAATAGTGTCTGTTTATCACACATCCTCTTAGGAGTAGGAAACTTTTAGGTCATCTGGCTGGGAATCTGAGTTGCTGATTAAATTTCCTTGGGGGCAGGGGGGAGGGTGGGAGGAAATCAGTGAGGAGGACCGAAAGCTTTGTCCAGAGCTGGGCACCCATTGCTGCTTTCGGTGAACTGAAATGGGGGACCTTTTGAGGTGACGTGATAAGCAGTCTTGCAATGTCTGAGGGGCTGCCCCAAAGAAGGGGGAGGGGCTCCACCTATTCTCCAAAGCACCCGAAGGCGGGACGAGAAGCAACGGATGGAAACTCCTCAAGGAGAGAAGCATTTGAGGGATTTGGGGAGAAACTTCCTGACAGTGGGGACAATTGACCAGAGGGACGCCTTGACTTCAGAAGTTGTGGGCTCTCCATCACTGGAGGCTTTTAAGAAGAGACTGAACAGCCTCTTGTCTGAAATGATAAAGGTTCTCCTACTTGAGCAGGGGGCTGGACTAGAAGACCTCCAAGGTCCCTTCCACCTCTGTTATTCTGCCCTTGATTGGTTTCCATCCGTTGCTTCTCGTCCTGCCTTTGGGTGCCTTGGAGAATAGGTGGACCCCCTCTTCTCAGTGGCATCCCCCCCCCCCAATATTGGAATCTTATCTGCTTATCATGTTACCCCCTAGTCCTTCTTTGCCATGTTGAGTTCCAACACTATTGAGGATTGACCAGGTCTTATGGGGTGGCTTGAGTCCTTTTGGTTCAGCATCTGCTAAATCGATCGATCAATCAATCAATGAACCAACCAACCTACTTCAGATTCAATTTCTGTTCTGAACTTCCTCCAACATTTCTCCCGTCTTCTCTTAGGGCTTCGAGTGGGACCTGAAAGGTGTCCCATTGGACCAGAATGCTGAGCTCCATGTGGTGGTCAAGGATCATGAAACCATGGGCAGAAACAGGTGGGGCTCCCAGGAATGTATGTCTTTGCGTGTGTCCGTTGGAATTTATGGTTGACATGCACTTTCATGGAACAGCTACAGTGATATTTAGACTCTAGATGGCAGCGTTTACAAGTTTGGACTTGTGGTATCTAGCGTACTCTATGCTCTTTTGTTAGAGTTCAATACCAGTAATTGAGCAGTAAATCACATGGTGGCTGTGCTCTGTGTGTGCTCTGTGTGGTGCTCTGTATAAACAGAACGTCTAACAGCGTCACAAAAACGTCAATATGGTGAACACCAAGGTGTGAACAGAGCCCCACTTGGGGTTCGTCTCTGCTTTGCAGAGTTTATTAGCTGGTTCTCACTTTGACCTAGAGCGTGTAGAACTGTTTGCTCCTCACTTTGAAAATACTGTCTGTTGAGCATGTGCAGAGGGCGCTATAGATTTTCACAGGTGTAGGTATGCTGGTTTTGTTGTATTCAGGTCTTTTCCCGTGTAAGATTGAGATTGTCTTGGCAACGTTTCGGTGAGATCTCACTCGCCATCTTCAGGCTGGGTTTTGGGCTTAAAGCGTGATCGGAGCTGCTGTCTTTCTATAAATCTTGGTGGGGGTGTGTGTGGAGTGCTGGCTTTGTTTCAGTAAGTGGAATGATTGGTTGTGTGGTTATAACATGGTTGGTAGATTGGTGCTGATTGGTGTTGGCTGTGTGTCCGTTGTTGTTTCGTGTTGTAACAGCTTGGGTGGTGGGTGGGGCTTGTTTGTTGAAACAGCCCTAGTCGACAAACTATAAAAACTGTGTACAAAAATGAAAAATTTGGAAGGAGGCCAGGTTGATTGAATGCTGCTTAAATGACTGTATTTAAAAAGGTAAAAAGAAAGTTGCAAAAACTCATCTGGCTCAAAGCATTTGACTTCTCTGGAAATGGGTCATGAATTTGCACCCAAATTTCAGGAGAATCAACAGCGGCTATTGCTATATGTCTATAAACAAAATGAGAGCAATACACATAAAGTACATATTATATATGTATAAAATATGTATGTAAAATGAGAGCAAACCCCATTCCCTTCTAGTCCTGATCATGTTCTCTAGTTGGGTCATGAAACGTCTGCCAGAAAACAGCTGAGCTCAGAGAGCACCAAGGACCCCACAGTCTTTTTCCTTCCCCCACTCCTCCCTCCTTGTCTCCACAATCCCCCTTCCCTTCTAGCCCTGATGTTGTTCCCTAGTTGGGTCATGAAACGTCTGCAAGAAAGCCATCAGCCTCAAGGACCTGTCATTTCAACCTCGAGCCACATTTTTCCTGCCGCTTTGACTTTTCTTGACCATCTGCAAAAGTTAAACCTGGTGCCAAAAGCTGGGTCAGACTGGACCTCCCCCCCCCCCGTGACGGGCGAGGCCCTGAAATGTCCCTTCCCAAAGGGAAGGACGAAGCCCCTGGGGGGTGGGGGGGTGTCCCCCCTTCTCCTGCTCCCTGGAACTGAGCAGGGGGGAGCCTCTTTTGGGGCGCTCCCTGGGAGATCCCCTGGTCCCTCCAGCCCAGCCAGGCCAAAGCAACAGGAAGGGGCTTTGGGGGGGGAAACGTCTCCGTCTCCGCTAAACAATGCTGGGAAACGAGAAGGGAAGTGACCCCTGGAGGACCCAAGGATTCTGCCCGTCTCCTGGCTAGAAATGACTCTGGGGATGGCTTTGGCCACGGCTGGAACAGGAGCAAAGTGTCCCGCAAGACTATCCCCCCCCTTCCTTTTCAAAGCCAGTCTTGGAAAAATTCCATGTTTCCTGCCCAGGTTAATTCCTCGTCAGGAGGGTCCATTTATGGGATTTGGTTGATAAACTGAGATTTGGGGGAAAATGTTTTTCCTGCTTCCTGGATTATCCACATATCAGAGTTTAAGCTGAAAGCAGAGAGTAGTGGTCAAAAACAGATCATGCCAGACTAATCTTATGGCATTCTTTGATAATGTGACAAAATTAGTGGACCAGAGGAATGCCGTCGATATAGTTTACTTGGACTTCAGTAAGGCTTTTGATAAGGTAGACCATAACCTACTACTAGATAAAGTAGAAGAATGTGGGTTAGACAGCATCACCACCAGATGGATTGGTAACTGGCTGACCAACCACACTCAACGTGTAGTCCTCAATGGAACTGCATCTACATGGAGGGAAGTATGCAGTGGAGTACCCCAAGGCTCTGTTTTAGGCCCAGTACTCTTCAACATCTTCATCAATGATTTGGATGAGGGAATAAATGGGGAACTCATCAAATTTGCAGATGACACCAAGCTGGCAGGAATAGCCAACGCTCCAGAAGATAGGCTTAAGATACAGAAGGATCTTGACAAACTTGAACATTGGGCACTATCTAATAAAATGAAATTCAATGGTGAAAAGACTAAGGTTCTACATTTAGGCAGCAAAAACGGAATGCACAGGTACAGTATAGGTGATACCTTACTCAGTAGTAGTAACTGTGAAAGGGATCTTGGAGTCCTAGTGGACAACCATTTAAATATGAGCCAGCAGTGTGCAGCAGCTGCCAAAAAAGCCAACACAGTTCTAGGCTGCATCAACAGAGGGAGAGAATCAAGGTCACATGAAGGGTTAATACCACTTTACAAGGCCTTGGGAAGGCCACACTTGGAATACTGCATTCAGTTTTGGTCGCCACGATGTAGAAAAGATGTGGAGACTCTAGAAAGAGTGCAGAGAAGAGCAACAAAGATGATTAGGGGACTGGAGACTAAAACATATGAAGAACGGTTGCAGGAACTAGGTATGTTTAGCTTAAGAGAAAGAAGGACTAGGGGAGACATGATAGCATTATTCCAATATCTCAGGGGTTGCCACAAAGAAGAGGGAGTCAAGCTATTCTCCAAGGCACCTGAGGGCAGAACAAGAAGCAATGGGTGGAAACTAATCAAGGAGAGAAGCAACTTAGAACTGAGAGAAACTTCCTGACAGTTAGAACAATTAACCACTGGAACAGCTTGACACCAGAATTTGTGGTTGCCTCATCACTGGAAGTCTTTAAGAAGATGTTGGATAGCCATTTGTCTGAGGTGGTGTAGGGTTTCCTGCCTAGGCAGGGGGTTGGACTAGAAGACCTCCAAAGTCCCTTCCAACTCTGCTATTGTATTGTGTTGCATTATAAAATATATATAATGTATATATGTA
>NC_138558.1:1084629-1142950 GCF_964273705.1 Natrix helvetica | reverse complement strand
ATCCATCCATCCATCCATCCATCCATCCATCCATCCATCCATCCATCCATCCATCCATCCATCCATCCATCCATCCATCCATCTATCTATCTATCTATCTATCTATCTATCTATCTATCTATCTATCTATCTATCTACCAATCCATCCATCCATCCATCCACTTAATCTATCAATCATTATCTGCTATCATTATCTATGTATCTGTCTATTTATCTATCTATCATTATCATCCATCTATCGTCTGTCTGTCTGTCTGTCTGTCTGTCTGTCTATGGTTTCTGTCTATTGATTATCAGCCGTTGAGACCAAAATTTCTGTTGCTGACTCAGACGTCGGTTAAGCAAATTTTGCTCCATTTTACAGCCTTTCTTGCCACGGTTGTTAAGTGAATCACCGCAGTTGTTAATCTAGCCCCACAGTTTTTAAGTGAACCTGGCTTCCCCCAGGTTCTGGGTTCTGGCTTTTGACATGACCCTGGGAGACTTCAACCATCATAAATACTGGCCTGAATGCGGCAATGGTCATAAGTGTGAAAAACAGTCATGTCGCCTTTTTTAGTGCCCTTGTAACTTTGAACGGTCACTAAACGTATTGTTGTAAGTCAAGGACTATCTGCCACACTCACATTCGGTGGCTTCCTCTCCGACAGGTTTCTGGGGGAAGCCCAGGTGCCCCTCCGGGATGTCTTGGCCTCCCCCAGTCTGGCTGCCAGCTTCAATGCCCCTCTGCTGGATGCCAAGAGGCAGAACACGGGGGTAAGTCCGCTTTGGGAGTGACGGGGGAGGGGGCTCTCCTTGCCCACGGTGGGAAGGAAACGCACCCTTTGCTGATGGTGGGGGGGCTGGGGAATTCTGGGAGCGGAAAGCCCACCATCTTCAAGGTGGAGAAATCTTGATCTGGACCAGTGGTGAAATTCGATTTTTTAAAACCACCGGTTCTGTGGGCGTGGCTTGGTGGGCGTGGCTTGGTGGGCGTGGCTTGGTGGGCGTGGCAGGGGAAGGACACTCCATTCCCTCCCCACTCCAGGGGAAGGACACTGCAAAATCCCCATTCCCACCGAATTCTGGGGCCGGGCAGAGGTGGCATTTGCCGGTTCTCTGAACTAATCAAAATTTCCGCTACCGGTTCTCCAGAACCTGTCAGAACCTGCTGGATTTCACCCCTCGTCTGGGCTCTGGAGGAAAGAGGCTGGGGCAGCAAACCAAAATGGCTCCAGGTCTCCCAGGAGTTATGGGGGTGGTGGTGGTGCAGTGGGACCACGTGGGGAGGTCCGTGGTGTTAATGCAGCGTTTCTCAACCTTGGTGCCTTGAAGATGGGTGGACTTAAACTCCCAGAATTCTTGAGGTCCACCCGCCTTCAGGTCTCAAGCTTGAGGAACATTGTTCTAGAGAACATCTGGAAGAGCAGCGAGCAAGGGTTGGCTTTAATTTATCTTCCTTGCCCAACTCAAAGGTTTCGGGAAGGAGCTCCCATAATGGTGACAGTTCCTAAGTTGCCACCTGTTTCATTTTAACGGTGGACGTTAGCCCACCTTCCTTCCCCTCGTGGGGTGTTGTTTCGATGAGGAACGATGATTGCGTATTTAACAGATTGACAAGAGTTGGAAGGGACCTTATAGGTCATCTAGTCCAACCCCTCCACTCTAGCAGGAGACCCTACACCATTGCTGACAAATGGTTTTCTTCAAAGTGGAGATCCGAGGTGGGTTTAATTGTTTGGTTGTTAACCGATTGGAAGTTGTCATTGCAGCGGCTTTTCTGATTTGTGTGGTGCGGAGCATAAATAAAAAAAGAAAACCCCCATCGTCACGTGAGAGTCGTGTTTTCAGGCAGAGGGTCTCTTTAAAGCAGCTGCGTCAGCCTGAATGAAGAAGCAGCTGCTTTGAAGGGGGTCCTGTCTGACCAGGTTGTCCCAGCCTCTGCACCTGAGCCTCCTTTTGAGAGAGCACTCAACCCCTCCCATTTCACATCCTTCATCCAATCCTTTCTGTCCTGCAGGGGTGCCTGATCCTCCAAGTCTCCTACACTCCACCTCCTGGAGCAGCTCCTTTCATCCCTCCTCTCGCCCCTCCGGAGCCAAATCCGACTCTCCCTGAGCTGGACACGGTGACAGGTAAGGAGGTGAACCATCCCAGCCTTACTCTGTCCCGGGGCAAATAGAGTACAGAAGAACAGAGTTGGAGGGACCTTGGAGGTCTTCTAGAAAAATATGATCTTTCAAACCTCCAGTGATGAGGCAACCACAAATTCTGGAGGCAAGTAGTTCCACTGGTTAATTGTTCTCACTGTCAGGAAATTTCTCCTCAGTTCTAAGTTGCTTCTCTCCTTGATTAGTTTCCACCCATTGCTTCTTGTCCTCTGCCCTCAGGGGCTTTGGAGAATAGTTTGACTCCCTCTTCTTTGTGGCAGCCCCTGAGATATTGGAACGCTGCTATCCTGTCTCCCCTAGTCCTTCTTTCTCTTAAGCTAAACATACCCAGTTCCTGCAACCGTTCCTCATATGTTTTAGCCTCCAGTCCCTTAATCATCTTTGTTGCTCTTCTCTGCACTCTTTCCAGAGTCTCCACATCTTTTCTACACCGTGGTGGCCAGAATAAAGTTTTTCCCCCCTTTTGATTCTGAATGTTCTTTTTTGGTTTATGCTTTGCAATGCCTGTCACCCTTAAGGCCAATGGAGACCAGGAGCTGAGCAAGGAAACTGTGATGTGGGGGGGGGGATTTTTGTGTGTGTTTTGTCATTGCTTTCCTCCAACCTGGCTGGCAATGCCCACCGATGTCTCTGACCTCTTGAAGATCTGAACTGGACAAACAAACTGGGCAGCTGAAGCAAAGTCCGAGCTGAGGTCCCATCATGGCTAACATCCAGTGATGGCTCTGTTTTCGTTAATCAGAAAGAATATCAGAATGACAGAATGACAGAAGAACAGAGTTGGAAGGGGCCTTGGAGGTCTTCTAGTCTTTCCGATACCTTACAATCAAACCCTAAATCAGTTTGATACAAAATGTATTTTTCCCCACCTGACTTGTTTTCCCTGCTTTTTTTTAGTCCCTGAAGTTTATCACAACTGTTAAGTAATTAAGCTCCCCGTTGGGAGAGCGAGCATGCAGAGAAGCGTAATGAGAGTGATGTGGAAGAACACGCAGAAACCAGCATACAGAGACACTGAATAGTAGAAAAATATAGTAGTTTACTATGTAGAAGTATAGAGGTATTCAGAGTCCGGTCATACACGGTTCAGTAATTCAGTTATCAAAATAATCAGTCTAGTACACAAAATATAGCAAACCACAATACCTCAAAATACACTGACCAGCATCTAACAAAACAGAGAGAGAGCTAACAGCCATTCTGGCTCCCTCTTATGGCTGCTTGAGGTAACAAACCAACTGCAACTCTTAAGTATTTAAAGTAACAGTAAAGTAATCATCGCTTATATACATTGCCAAGCCAAGCCTAGGGTTAACATCCCTAACAACAACCTTCCTGGCCATTCTTAGAAATTTAATCCTGCAATACGAACGTTGCCTCCTTTGGTGTGGCTTTGCTTAGAGGGCCATTTATGAGCTGCCCTGAAAAGTCTGAGACTAAACACCCTCCTCCTCCTCCTCCTCCTCCTCCTCCTCCTCCTCCTCCTCCTCCTCCTCCTCCTCCTCCTCCTCCTCCTCCTCCTCCTCCTCCTCCTCCTCCTCCTCCTCCACAGATACAGGGGGAGAAGAAGACAGTGAGGACCAGCTGGGCACTGAAGAGGAAGCCGAGCCATCTGCGAGACCCTCTGCCCCCGATCAGCCTTCCTTGCCCAAAAGGCCCCCGTCTCATGTTCTTCCCGCAAGCAGGAGAAGGAAAAGCACTCCCCGGAAGCTTCTCCCCAACAAACCCCAGGATTTCCAGGTGACCAACCTCAAGCCAGGGGTGAAAGGCTACCGGTTCGGGCCAGTAAAAAATACTATTTTTTTAAAAAAAAGTTCTGATGATTGGATGTTGCACAGCTGACCTTCAGAACTTTTTTAAGCAAAAGTTTTTTTAAAAAAGTTTTAAGCATTTTTTTTTACTACAGGTTCTCCAGAATTGCAGGGGTGGAGTGCTGAGAAAGAAAGAAAGAGAAAGGGAGGGAGGGAGGGATGGAGAGAGGGAGGGAGGGAGGGAGGGACAAAGAAGAAGGAAGGACTACAAACCTGGCACTAGAAGCAGCTTCAGAGGATAATCCAGGGCTGGGAGGGACCTGGAGGTCATCTAGTCCAACCCTGCTCCAGCAGGACATTGTTGAAGTGGGTTTCTGTCTTTTGATCCCCCAGTCACATGACTACATAGCCACACCCACCCAGTCACATGACCCCCCCACCAAGCCACGCCCACAGAACTGGTAGTAAAAAAATTGAGACTCCACCACTGATTCAAGCTCACCTTTGGGCAACGATTGTGAAGGTCTCGGGAGATGCTACCATTCATGCAGGTGTTGGTGGGCTCTGCCCTTGATCTAAAGAGGGTCTCTGCCCCCTTTCAGAAGGCAAAGGGGCTTCAGGTGATGAGCCTTGGTGAGACTCTAGCTGTTTCTGGAGAACATCCAGGGGTCCAGCATGGCTGGAAGATATTGCTAGATACTTTGTATTGGGGCAGGAAGAGGAGAGGAACTCATCCAGACACCCAACCAGTCTGTTCTTCTGCCAGGTAGGAGAAGGTCTAGGATCCCTTCTTGGTGGTTCTTCCATCCAGACAAACAATCAGGGAGAAAACAAGACTCTAATCAAGGAACTACCAAGGGTGAGGACACCACACCCTGACAACACTGGCAGGGCAAATGTGCATATAAACAGGGAGCAAACCCCATTCTCCTTTGTCCTGATGGTGTTCCCTAGTTGGGTGTTGAAACATCTGCAAGGAAACTACCAAGCTTAGAGAGCACCAAGGAGCCTACGCGGGAATTTGATTTTTGGCAAGGACCTCCCCTAATCAAGGGTTAGGATTAGAGTTAAGGTAGTTCCTAATCAAGGAACTACTAAGAACTCTCCCACCAATGCAAACAAGGCTCTCACAGGGAGGGACTCCTCCGGGTGCCGTCCACCAGGCAGTGTCAGAGGGCGGCGCCCAGGAGTAGGGCCTTCTCTGTGATGGGCCCAGCCCTCTGGAACGACCTCCCCCCAGATATCAGGACAACGACCGATCTTCGCTCCTTCCGCACGAAACTCAAGACCCACCTGTTCCAACTAGCCGGCCTGGCTTAAACTAGAACTTTCTAACCTCCCTGGCAATTTTAATTACGGTAAATGTAAATTTTGGGGTTTTAAATTATTTTAACTGTTTTAATGTATTGTTATTTATTTTAACCTAGTGGCTTTTTATTGGAATCTTATTTGTTAAGCATTGATGTCACCTCCTCCATGCCATATCTGTATATTTGTTTTGATTGTACGTCGCCCCGAGTCCCTTTGCGGAGAGGGGGCGACTGATAAGTCAAATAAAATAAATAAATAAATAAATAAAATAAGGCAAACCACTGGTCTATAAACAGAGAGCAAACCCCACTTCCCTCTAGCACTGATGAAAGTACCGAGTTGGGTCATGAAACGTCTGCAAGGAAACCACCCAGCTCAGAAGGCACCAAGGGCCCCACACTCCAACTCTGAGCCGTAGATCTTTCCCACTGTTTGGATCAAATAAATGTGCTGAACACTGTGGATTTTGGCTAGAGAAAGAGGCAAACACCCAACCTGGAACCAAAGCGCCGAACAGAGAGATCTCCAAGGCTTTTGCTTCCATTCTTGGTGGCTCTTCTGTGCCTTGGGACCTCTTCGCTTCCTTCCCTTTCTGCTTTGAGGCGAGGGCTCGGCAGAGTCCACGGGCCCCACTGGCCTGTCCTTGAGACCTTGATGGCCTCTTCTCTTCCTTCTCCTGTCCTTCACCTTTCTAGATCCGGGTGCGTGTCATTGAAGGCAGGCAGCTCTCTGGGGTCAACCTCAAGTCTGTGGTGAAGGTGACGGCGGTGGGGCAGACCAAGAGAACACGCATCCGGAAAGGAAACGGTCCCTTTTTTGACGAGGTGAGAAAAGATTTAGAACTTAGAATAACTTTATTGTCACTTTGAATCAGGGCTGGGCTCCTGCCAGTTCTAAGCTCTTCTACAGAAGAGGTTCCACAAATCTACCGTGCCGTTTAGGACCGGTTCCAGCTCCCCCCCCCTGCCCGTCCGCACCACGCTTGCCCCGCCCACCGCTCACTGATTGGCTGGCTCACCAATCGCCCCGCCTGCCTCTAAGAGTCCTATCTAAACCTTAAATTCTTAAAGCTGTCAAGTTTGAACACCCCTGGGTTTTTTTTTCCCTAAAGGGTTAGGGGTGCAAGGGTCTTGTAACTTGACAGCTTTCAGACTTGCGTGCTTCAAATGCCAGAGTTTCTGAGCCAACATTTTGGTTGCTAAGCAAGAGCGTTGTTAAGTGAGTTTCACCACATTTTACAAGTTGGCCACGCCCACCCAGTCACATGACTGCCAAGCTACTCCCACTTGGTCAGATGGCTGGCAAGCCACTCCCACAAAGCAGGCCACAGAGAAGAGGTTCTAAAAAAATTTGAAACCCATCACTGCTTTGAATGCTCTACTCATTGGCATGCATTAAAATGGAATTTCATTGCATGCAGCTCTCAAAGGGTCTCCACCTCTGATATAGACATAAACATGACAAGATAAGCAAACAAACAAACAAATACAATATTACGCATGCACACACATACATCATGTGACACAGAGAAACAACCCAGTCTAGTTGGGATGTATCCATGTACATGGGGAGAAAAACAAATCTTGGGAGTTTGCGAGACGGGTGGCCTAGGGAGCAAAGCTGTTCCAGAATCTGGTACTCCGGCCAGAAATACTTCAAAGCTCTCAGATGGCAGCAACAGAAAAAGACATTTATAAATAAAGGGAAGGGAGCTTTCTATAATCTCCATCGTCCTCGCCACTCTCTGTAGGGACTTTCTATCTGAGGCACTGTTGCCACCAAACCAAACAGGGATACAGTTTGTTAAAACGTTCTCAAAACGTGCCTCTGTAAAAAGTGGTCAGGATAGAAGGGGAAAGATGTGCTCTCCTCATCCGAGGCAAGAAATGCAAAGAGGGGGCTCATTTCACTCTGCATGGGATGGAGCTGAAATCCTCTTCACAAAGTAACCCCAGAAAAACCCCAGTGGTCGCCTCATCCTTTGGGTTGGGTTGTCTTCTCCTGGGGCAGCGACAGAGGAAGAGGGAAGGGGCTGGCAAACGGGCAATGCTCCAGTCCCCCTTCCCCACCTCTGGTGTGGTGTGTTGGTTTGGTGTGGTGTGCTGTGTGTTTGGGTCTCTCTGTGTATGCTTGTGTGTTCCTGAGCTTTAGCAAACATGACTTCATCCAAGTTCTGGCACCTGTAGGAGTTTCCCAGGAGGCTGGAATGTGGTGGCACTTACAAAATAATGGATGAAATCAACCCTAAGTTTATGATTCAGGAAAATTGGTGAATTGCAAATCCATTTCAAGGTTAACGGAATAACAGAGCTGGAAGGGAGCTTGGAGGTCTTCTAGTCCAACCCCCTGAATAGGCAGGAGACCATAGACCCTTGATGGCGAACCTAGGGCACGGTTGCCACAAATGGCACGCGGATCATGCCAGCACTCTGCTCCGGGGCGCATGCGCATGCAAGCTGATTTTCAGGCTTCCGGAGGGCTGGGTGGGGGTCCATTTTCCCCCTCCCCAGGCTTCAGGAAAGCCTCTGGAGCCCAGAGAGGGCGAGAAACAGGCCCAACAGGTCAATCGAAAGTTTGTTCCTGAACTTCCGGTTAGGCTGTTGGGCCGTTTTTCCCCCTCCTCAGGCTCTGGCTCCGGAGGCTTTCCAAAAACAGCCTCCCCCAGCCCCGTTTTGCCCTCCCCAGGCTTCAGGAAAGCCTCCGAAGTCTAGAGAGGCTGAAAATCCCCCCCCCACGTAGGGGATTGTGCGTGCATGCGCAGTTGGGTGGGCACGTTAGCACGCACACACACAATTTTAGCACATCTTTATAAAAAGGTTACCCATCACTGCCCTAGGCCATTTCAGACAAATCCTATTACCCCCCCCCCCCCCCGGTCCTTTTCCTTAAACTAGACATGCCCAGTTCCTGCAACCGTTCTTCATACGTTTTATCCTCCAGTCCCCTAATCCTCTTTGTTGCTCTTCTCTGCCCTCTTTCTAGAGTCTCCACATCTTTTCTACATCGTGGCGACCAGAACTGAATGCAAATATTCCAAGTGTGGCCTTCCCAAGGCCTTATGAAGTGGCATTAACACTTCACGTGATCTTGATTCTCTCCCTCTGTTGATGCAGCCTAGAACTGTGTTGGCTTTTTTGGCAGCTGCTGCACACTGCTGGCTCATATTTAAATGGTTGTCTACTACCATTTAAATATGGTAGTTGTCCCTCTCACGGTTGCTGTTTTGGGGCCAGGTTTCACTTAATCCCTACCTGTGCATTTGGTTTTCCTTGGCTAAGTGTAGAGCCTGACTTTTCTCTCCATTGAATGCCATCTTGTTAGACAGGGCCACGGTTAAGCCACGGGGGGCACATCCAGTGTGCCTGAATGTGTTGGCCAACTCCATGCAGGAGTTTCACTGTAAACCCTGGTTGTGAGAATTGCTCCTTCTTGTCCTGTGATTTTTTAAAACCTGGGTGACTTTGGGGGTGAGTGGGGCAGAGGACCCCCTGCCTGTGTGCGACTCTTCCTTTGGGGTCGGTTCCCCCATGGTAAGGTTTCTGGGGGTGCAGCTGAATCTCCCTCCTCTCTCTCTCTCTCTCTCTCTCTCTCTCCTGCAGACCTTCTTCTTCAACGTCTTTGAGTCCCCCGTAGATCTTTTCGACCAGCCCATATTTCTCACGGTAAGTGGGTTGGGGGGACTCTGCCCTCCCTTACGGAGAACGTATCCTGGAGTGTGGGACGTGTTCCTCTTCGGTGCATGGGGTCACACAGGATCCACAGGATGGGAGGCCATGGCAGCTTTCTGTAATCGGGGGAGGCACATTCCACGTTTGTGGGAATTCCCATGTTTTCCCCAATTTCATTCCCCATTTGTATATTTGCATCCCACTTTTATTAGTTTTACAAAGAATAGAGCAGGGGTGTCAAAACTTGGGAACTTTAAGACTTGTGGACTTCAACTCCCAGAATTCCCCAGCCAGCCATGCTGGCCCCATGCTGGCTGGGGAATTCTGGGAGTTGAAGTCCACAAGTCTTAAAGTTCCCAAGTTTGGACACCCCTGGAATAGAGCCACCGCTTCCCTCCTTTGGTTCTACCCACAACAGCAACCCTGTGAGGTGGGTTGGCCTGAGACAGAGGGAAGTCACCTAGCTCCCAGCCTAAGGCAGGAGTAGAACTCACCACCTCCTGGTCATTGGCCCAAAGTCACCCAGCCGGTTTTCATTCCTAAGGGGGTGCTAGATCTCATGGTTCCCCTTGTTCTGCTCTTCTCCCTGGCACCATTTGAACGGGGGAATCAACTGGCTCCTTTTGAGTATCTCCAAATCCTCTGACATCTTTTGCAATCTCATCAACCCTTGTGAGATGCCCGCAATCTTGGGAAATCTCTGCCCAACCTGGCTGGAAGTTCACGAGGGCTTGTAGGAGGACCACGAAAGCTTGCCCCATCTTGGTGCGGACAAGGAGGGTTGGTTCTTGCCCCAAATGCTAAGCTCACCTCAAGGGGCAGCAAGTCAGCTGGCATCTGAGGACACCTTGTTTCCGTGGAAGCTCATTTTTTGTGTCCCCTCCAGGTTGTTGACTCTCGTTCCCTTCGGACGGACTCTGTCATCGGAGAATTCCGGGTAAGTCCTTTCCTCCCTAACCAGCCCTTTTGTTCCTCCAAATCAGAGGTCTTCAAACTTGGCCACTTTAAGACTTGTGGACTTCAACTCCCAGAATTCCCCAACCAGCATAGTTTACTCTCTTGTAATCCCTTCCTCTGCAATCTCTCCACTTAGATCAGAGGTCTCCAACCTTGGCCATTGTAAGACTTGTGGACTTCAATTCCTAGAATTCTCCAGCCAGCATAGCTTACTCTCTTGTAATCCCTTCCTTTGCAATCTCTCCACTTAGATCAGAGGTCTTCAAAATGGGCCACATTAAGACTTGTGGACTTCAATTCCCAGAATTCCCCAGCCAGCATAATTTACTCTCTTGTAATCCCTTCCTCTGCAATCTCCCCACTTAGATCAGAGGTCCTCAAACTCGGCCACTTTAAGACTTGTGGACTTCAACTCCCAGAATTCCCCAGCCAGCTCCCAATTCTGGGAGTTGAAGTCCACAAGTCTTAAAGTGGCCAGGTTTGAAGACCCCTACTCCAAATAATTACAGGGAAAACTTGGTTGGAGAGCCTCCAGGCCTCCTGGCGTAGTGTGCAGCCGTCACCCTCTTTCCTGTGTCTTGTGTGCCGCACTGTCACAAAGCAATTAATCGCCACCCTCATCGACAGAAACACAACAGAATATAGAATAATGGAGCTGGAAGGGACCTTGGAGGTCTTCTAGTCCAACCCCCTGCTCGGGCAGGAAAAGCTAGAGCATTTCAGACAAATGGCGGTCCAATCTCTTCTTCAAAACTTCCAGCGTTGGAGCATTGACCGGGAGGGGTCTGACTGCCCGTCCTGGGTGGTTGGGTGGGTGGGGTTGAGGAATGAGGGGGCTGCAGCCTGAGGGTCCTTGTGTTTGTGTCTTCCAGGTGGACGTTGGGACAATTTATGCTGAACCCAGTGAGTGGAAATTAGGAACTTGCCAGAACTGAACGGGTGGCGTTAGCAAGGAACAGGAAAACATGGTGGAATGTCCTTAGTTGATGATAAGATAAAATCATACAAATAAAAGGAAAAATGGAGAAAGTCAAAGGGAAAAGAAGCGTGGAAGGAAAAGAAAAAAAGGAGTGACAACATTGTGATTCCCCCCCACCCCAATACCAGTAGAAGACAAAGGAAGTTCCTTCAGCAAAATGCCGGTTGGGGGCTGCATGGGGGTTGCTGCTTCAAGTGGGGGTTATGACCTCCAAACCATTTAGACGCAGGCAGTCCTCAACTTACAACAGTTCATTTAGTGACCCTTCAAATGGCACTGAAAAAAAGGACTTACGACCATTTTTCACACTTACAACCATTGCAGGATCCCCAGGGTCACGTGATAGAAATTCTGGCGCTCTGCAACCGACTCAGATTTATGACGGTCGCGGCATTCCGGGGTCACATGATCCCCTTTTGCGACCTTCTGACAAGCAACGTCAATGGGGAAGCCAGATTCACTTAACATCCATGTCCCTAACAACTTCAGTGTTTCATTTAACGACTGGTGCAAGAAAGGTGGTAAAATGGGGCAAAATTAACTTAACAACTGTCTCGCTTAGCAACAGAAATGTTGGGCTCAATGGTGGTCGTAAGTCGAGGACTACCTGTATTTATATATTTTGCTTTATTTTTTTTAGTTAGTTACATTTACAAATGCACACATGCCCTTCCTCCTTCCTCCGCTTCTTTTCCCCACAGCAACCGCCCTGCCAGGTCACTAAGCAAGTGGTTATAAGTCCAGGACGCCTTTTAAACTCTTGTTGTATGACCTAAGGTCCAGGGGCGAAATGCGCTTCTGGAGTCCAGGCTTCTGCTACAGCCGATTCCCTCAGGGACGTGCGATAGGTAAAAAGATGTTTCTGCGCATGCGCAGAAGCAGAAGACAAGATGGCGGCACCCTAGGTAGGCGCTGCCCATAGAACCGGTTCGGGGCCGTGGCCGGCCCAGTTACTACCTCCTCAGCCGAGCCTGTCTGAACCAGTAGGAGCCCACCTCGGCTGCTGGTTCTCTCTCGTGCGCTTGCACACCGCAGGCGCTTGTGACCCTTTTCTGAGTCTGCCAAAGGAAGCAGAAGAGCCAGAGGGGGGGGGGGGAAACAGCTGTAGAACCAGTAGGGAAAAAAAGTTCTGGCGATCAGCTGTGCCATGCGACCACCGGAACTGGAACCGGTCCCAACCGGTACCGTTTCACCCCTGGCAGGGGTCGGTTGCTGCTGGCATCACTGCCAGTTTGTCGCGATTTTTTTTTTTGCCCTTGGGCTCTAGTTTTGCTCGCGCGCACGCCAAGTGCATCCTCTGCGCATGCGCACATTTGCACCTAAAATTGTCTGCGCATGCACAAAACATTAAAAGGGGGGGGGGAAATACATTTCTGCAATGAAAATTGTTCTGTGCGTGGGCAGAACTGAAAACCAAGATGGCGGCTGCCATAGGAGAACTGGTTTGGGGCCGTGGCAGGCCTGGGTCGCTCCCGGTTCCAGGGACCCAGGCCCCCAAGTTACTACCTATTCATCCGACCCAATCGGAACCAGTAGGAACCCCCCTCTGGAGCCCTTCGTTGCCAAAAAAGGAGCACGGATTGTTCATGTCAATCATTCCCCCTCATTTGACCAGACCATTTTACACGGCGAGGGGGGGGGCTGAATTGTGGGGTATAAATGTGACTTAGGTCTCCCCCTCCCCTCCCCTCCCCCCAGGGCATTGCTTCCTCCGGAAGTGGCTGCTGCTGTCGGATGGTGAGGATTTCTCGGTGGGCGCCAGAGGCTACCTGAAAGTCAGCCTGTATGTCCTGGGTCCTGGGGATGAAGCCCCCGTGAGTATTTCCATGAAAGGGGGGCAGGCTTGGAACAAAGGGATTTCCCCCCCCCCAAAGGGGCCTCTGTGTCTCCCAGCGAGGTCCGCAGCGCAACAGAGGGGCTATTCCGACCCCAAAGGCCCCCTTCTTCATGGGGAAAGAGGGCTGACTTTGAGGGGCTGCCTCTTTGGAAGGCCACGGAAAAGCCCCCCGAGGCTGGGTGGGGCTGTCCTGCAGGAGAGCGAGACGCTCCAAATTAAGGACGATCATAGAGTTCATCTGATACTGATCGGCCCTGGATCTGGCGGGCACAGACCTCTGCCACTGATGATGTTACCTGGCTGGGTAATGAAATGTCTGCAAGGAAACACCCAAGCTCAGAGAGCACGAAGGACCTCACTGTCCTCCTCCTCCTCCTCTTCACTAATCCCACTCCCTTCTACCACTGATGATGTTACCTAGTTGGGTAATGAGATGCAAGAAAACAACCAAGCTCAGAGAGACCCCCACAGTCGTCTCCTCCTCTTCCCCCTCCCCCTCCCCATTCATCCTCCCCAACCCCCCTCCCTTCTGTGTTTGATGATGTTACCTACCTGGGTAATGAAATCCTAGTTGGGGCTGCAAGAAAACGACCCACATCGGAGTTTGTTCAAAGTTCAACCTGACCTACGAACTTTCTCTTCTTTTGCAATATGTAACATCTGGATCCTATAACCCCCCCCCCTGCCCCCCGAGAAAACTTGGCATTCATTGAAATCATGGTAGAAATGATTACATTCATTTTAAACATGTAAGAGCCCTGGTGACGCAGTGGTTGGATTGCAGCAATGCAGGCAAACTCTGCCCACTGCTGGCAGTTGGATCCTGTCTGGCTCAAAGGTTGGCTCAGCCTTCCCTCCTTCCGAGGTGGGTCAAATGAGGAGCCGGGTGGTTGGGGCCAAGAGGCTGATGCTTAGAGCGGGGCTGGAGAGAACTTTGCGCTGTTGCGTCAACCTAAAATGCTAATACGATTCTCTTTGAAATCCATGCAAATGCAAAAGAGGAGAACGTGATGCTAAGATGCCGAAGGGGGCTTTGGGAGGGGCAGGGTGGGTGGGGGGAGGATGCAATCTTCCCTCCTCACCCCTCCCACATCCCCTGGGCTAGTAGAAAGGCCTCCTTGGTGCAATTATCAGGGCCGGGAAGGAGGGAACCAAGCGGACAGGGGGGGTCCCAGGTGTGTCTGAGAAGATGGGGAGGCGCCTGCAGAGGGACAGGTGGCCCTTCAGGTACCCCAGGGCCAAGGCAGGCAGGCGCTTCATTTGTCCTCCCACCCTCTTTGCAGGTGGAGAAGAAGGAAGCTGCCGAGGAGAAAGAGGACATTGAGGGCAACGTCTTCAAGCCGCCCGGCGTGGCTCTCCGTGGTGCCCACTTCTCTCTCAAGGTCTATCGAGCGGAGGACCTGCCCCAGAGTGAGTGGTGGGGCAGAGGACCCCCTGGCTGGGAGGATGGCGAGGGGAGGGGATGGTCTGTGAGGTAGAAGGATGGAAGCCAAACTCTGAAGGCCCCTTCTCTCGGTTGTGGATGATGGGGTATCTTATTCAACACCCCAGAAGACATCTGGTTCTGGATGGCTGCTGGGTCAGCTTTGTCAGAACAAGGACAGATGGAACTGAACTCGGTCCTTCTTCAAAGCTCGAGTCGGACACTTTTCAGGAATGAAGGCGAAGCTACGTGGCCCTCCCTCTCTTCCTCCCTCCCTTCTTTCCTTCTTCTCTTCCTCCCTCCCTCTCTTGCTTCGTCCCTTCCTCTCTTCCTCTCTTCCTCCCTCCCTCCCTCTCTTGCTTTGTCCCTCCCTCCCCTCGGCCCCATTCCCCGGTCTCTGCTCCCAGGTCCCTTCTAACCGAACGGTGTTATCCTTGCAGTGGATGATGCCGTGATGGACAGCGTCAAGCAGATCTTCGGCTTTGAAAGCAACAAGAAGAACCTGGTGGATCCCTTTGTGGAAGTTACCTTTGCAGGGAAAACGGTACGTCAGCTCCCCCCCCCCCAGTGTCATTAATGGAAGCAGCCAAAAAATAATACAATCCTGGGTTGTATAAACGGAAGCATAGAGTTAAAATCATGAGAAGTATTCGTACCTGCTTTATAAATCCTTAGGAAGGCCCCACCTGGAATCCTGCAACCAGTTTTGGTCACCACATTACAAAAAAGATGTTGAGACTTTGGAAAAAGTGCAGAGAAGAGCAACTGAGATGATTAAAGGCCTGGAGCAGTGATGGCGAACCTTTTTTGGCTCGCGTGCCACAAGTGGGGGGAGCGCAGGGGGGTCGAGTGCGGGCGTGCCGCACCCATAATGCAACGCGCGACCCCCCCAGTGCGCATGCATGCAAAACGCGCGACCCCCCCCATTTTTACATGGTTTTTTTGCCCTCCCCAGGCTCCAGGGGCTTTATAGGAGCCTGGGGAGGGTGAAAAGAGCCTCCCCCGACCCCCCGGAGGCCCTCCGGAGGCTTCAGGGACCGTCCGAGGCTTCCCTGAAGCCTTCGGAGCGCTTAAAATCACCCTCCGAGCAACCCGGAAGTGACTTCCGGTTTGCTCGGAGGGTGGTTTTAAGCGTTCCGAAGGCTTTAGGGAAGCCTCGGACGGTCCCTGAAGCCTCTGGGGGGGCGGGGGAAGCTGTTTTTGCCCCCCCCAGGCTCCTATAAAGCCTCTGGAGCCTGGGGAAGGCGAAAAATAGCTTTTAAAAAGGTGAACTCAGGTGGCCAGCGCGCGCATGCGCGCTGGCCAGCTGACAGGGCAGCGCTTCACGTGCCCTGACAAATGGCTCCGCGTGCCACTTGTGGCACGCGTGCCATAGGTTCGCCATCACGGGCCTAGAGGCTAAATATATAGAGAATAGAATAGAATAGAATAACAGTTGGAAGGGACCTTAGAGGTCTTCTAGTGCAACCCCTCTGCTTAGGCAGGAAACCCTACACCACTTCAGACAAAGGTTTATCCGACATTAGAATAACGACCGATCTCCGCTCCTTCCGTAAGAAACTTAAGACCCACCTGTTCGACTTAGCTGGCCTGGCCTAACTATAGTTTTTGTGTCCCTCTAGCCTGTATTTTAAATTTTTAGGGATAGATTTTTTAGGTTGTTTTAATTTTTAACTATACTGTAGAGCCTACCATTTAATTTGTTTTAATGGGTATTTATAAATATGTAAGTTTTGTATATTGTTTTATTTGTGGTCTGTACACCGCCCCGAGTCCCTTTGGGGAGAGGGGGCGGTCTATAAATTTAATAAAATTAAATTAAAATTATCCAAGGTCTTCTTAAAAAGGTCCAGTTTTGGAGGATTAACAACTTCTGGAGGGAACTTCTGTTCCCCTGGTTAATGGTTCTCACTGTCAGGAAATGTCTTCTTCTTTTCTAAGTTGCTTCTCTCCTTGATATAAAGAAAAGCAGCTGCAGGATTTGTGCTTGGCTACTGTATTTGAGGGGCTGCCCCAAAGAAGAGGGAAGCCAGATTCACTTAATAACGGTGTCACTGACTTAGCAACTGCAGGGATTCGCTTAACAACTGTGGCAAGAATGGTCGTAAAAGGGGCCCAAACTCACTTAACAACGTCTCACTTAGCTGCAGAAATGTCGGGTTCAATTGTGGGCGTAAGTCGAGGACTACCTGTGGCTTTGTTTCCCTGTTGAGCCTGATTTCTGCCTGGAGGAAGGGTGTGGGACCCCCGAGGAGAAGGGGCTCTTACTCTGGGCTGTCTTTCCTTCCTCTGACCAGCTCTGTAGTAAGATTGTGGAGAAGAATGCCAATCCCCAGTGGAAGCAGATCGTCACGCTGCCTGCCATGGTGAGCCCCCCCGACCCCCCCTCAGTCTTTCCAGCATCCTGTTCCCCCCGAAGATCTCCCTGACCCAGCCCCCCCTGCTCTTCCCTGCAGTTTCCCTCCATGTGTGAAAGGATGAGGATACGCGTCATGGACTGGTGAGTAAAGAGCGAGGAGGAGCCAGTGGCCCCCTCATTTATCGCCCCACCGTTTGCGAGGTTTGGGACAGGAAAAGGTCCCAGGCAGCCTTGTTTCCAGCTGGGGGGCTCAGTTCAGTCCATCCCATTTTTTAAGCCTCCGAAAACCATGGGGACTCTGAGCGGTTTGGGTAAACTCCACATCCTTCTAGCACTGATGATGTTACCTAGTTGGGTCATGAAATCTCTACAAGAAAGCAAACAAATTCAGAGAGCACCAAGGATGCCCCAATCTTTTTCTTCCTCCTCCTCTTCCTTCTCTTCTTCCTCCCCCCTCTTCCTCCTCCATCTCTCCTCCTCCTCCTCTTCCTCCTCCTCCACCTCCTCCACCTTCTCCTCTTCTTGCTCCCCCCTCTTCCATCCCCCCTCCTCCTCCTCCTCCTCCTCCTCCTCCTCCTCCTCCTCCTCCTCCTCCTCCTCTTCCTCCTCCTCCTCCTCCTCCTCCTCCTCCTCCTCCTCCTCCTCCTCCTCCTCCTCCTCTTCCTCCTCCTCCTCCTCCTCCTCCTCTTCCTCCTCCTCCTCCTCTTCCTCCTCCTCCTCCTCCTCCTCCTCCTCCTCCTCCTCCTCCTCCTCCTCCTCCTCCTCCTCCTCCTCCTCCTCCTCCTCCTCCTCCTCATTACCTCAGTTAGGTAATGAAATGTCTGCATCAAAACAAAAGCCCAGAGAGTACCAAGGACCCCGCAATCCTCCTCCTCCTCCCTGCAAACTCTTCTGTCTTCTAGCACTGGTGTTGGTACCTAGTTGGGTCATGAAATGTCTGCCAGAAAACCACCAAGCTCAGAGAGCACCAAGGACCCCACAGTCCTTTTCCCTCCTCCTCCTCCTCCTCCTCTTCACAAACCCAGTCCCTTCTAGTAGCACTGATGATGTTCCTAGTTTGGTAACGAAACGTCTAGGCGGTGCAGTGGTTGGGAGACGCTGCCCTTGTTGATCAGAAAGGTCAGCAGTTCAGCGCTTCGAATCCCTAGTATAGGTCCCCAGCAGGGGGATGGACTAGAGGACCTCCAAGGTCCCCCTTCCAACTCCGTTACTGTTATGTTACCTGCAAGACAACCTCTTACCTGAGAGAGTCCCAAGGAGCCCCCTCCCCCGTTGCCTTATCCCTTCAGGCGGTATTTGAAAACCCTGGTTTATTGAACAGGCTCTTTCTCCAAACTCACAAAGGAGCCCCTCTTTCCAGAGGCTGCCAGAAGAGCAAGTTATGCACAAGTTTTTTTTTCTACACAAGCGTGTGAGTCTGAGCTGCGAAAATCTGAATGAACACTAGATGGCAGCGTTTGGACAGAGAAAGCCTCCTGCCTGGGATTTTGCAGTGGGCTCAGATTTTCCCCCTACAAGAGTCCCAAAGTTACCAGGACTGCAGAGCAGGGATGAAATCCAACAATTCTGGAGAACCGGTAGCGGAAATTTTGAGTAGTCCAGAGAACCGGCAAATACCGCCTCTGGCCGGTCCAGAGGGGGGATGGGATGGGGATTTTGCAGTATCCTTCTCCTGCCAGGCCCACCAAGCCAGGCCCACTGAAAGTAAAAGAAATGAACTTCACCACTGCTGCAGATCCTCCGATCTGTGCTGAGAACTTTGATCCTGGTGGGAAGGGATCATCTCTAGCAGGTAACTGGATCAACTGGATTTTATTTTGCAGGGACCGGCTCACCCACAACGACATCATCGGCACCAGCTACCTCTGCATGTCCAAAATCTCCGCTCCGGGAGGAGAACTGGAAGGTGAGTAGGTGCGGAGTCCCCTGATCCCACCCCCCGCTGTCTTGGCACTTAGCTGGCAGGGGGGCCGATGGGGTCTTCTGTCCCCTGAGCGAGCCAACCCCAGGCTCCCTGGAGGTCGGAGGGAGTGGCTGATGGGCTCTGTAGCCCATTTTGGGGCTGGTGAGTTAACTGTGAAGACCATAGCAGGACCAAGGCAAGGCTCTTCCTGGACTGTTCACAGCACTGAGTTACAACCTCTACAGTTTGGGTTTTCCTGGGCCAGGTTCTTCCCAAGCAGTTGGACTAGAAAGGAGGCAGAGAAGAGCCACAATGGGGATTAGGGGACTGGAGGCTAAAATCAGGGGTGAAATCCAGCAGGTTCTGACAGGTTCTGGAGAACCAGAACATAAATTTTGAGTAGATTGGAGAACCGGCAAATGCCACCTCTGGCCGGCCCCAGAGTGGGTAGGGAATGGGGATTTTGCAGTATCCTTCCCCTGCCACGCCCACCAAGCCACGCCCACCAAGCCACGCCCACCAAGCCACGCCCACAGAACCGGTAGTAAAAAATGGAATTTCATCACTGGCTAAAATATGAGGAACGGTTGCAGGATCTAGTGAAAAGAAGAACCGGGGGAGACATGACCAGAGTCTTCCAATATTTGGGGGGCTGTCATAAAAAAGAGGGGGTCGACCTGTTCTCCGAAGCCCCCGAGGGCAGGACCAGAAGCCAAGGGTGGAAGCTCATCCAGGAGAGGAGCAACCTGGAATGAAGGAGCACAATTAACCAGTGGAAGGGCTCTTCCCTTCAGGCTCCCCATCACCGAAGGTTTTCAAGAAGATGTCTGAAATGGCAGATAGGGTCTCCTGCTTGAGCAGGGGGTTGGACTAGAAGACCTCCACGGCCCCTTCCAGCTCTGTCATTCTATTACAAAGCCACCTCTTCATTTTTATCCCTCATCTCTCCCATGGTCTCAGATGCCCTCTTCTTAAGCAGACGCTGTGGTGATACACCACCCAAAAGGACCTCACTTTTTCACTTCCCCCCCTCTTTCTTTGTGCTTCAGATGAGTTTCCCGCCTCTACGAAACTCTTCAAAGGAACAGACAGTATGTCCTTAGCATGAGTCTTGCCCCCCTCCCCCCCCCTGAGCTCCTGAGTGTGTTTCTGAAATGAATTTAAAATCCTTTTGGAATCCAAACGCATGACGCATGTGACATCAGTCAGGGAAGGCGTGGCTGCCCTTGGGTTGATCATCATCCACCTTGCTTCGATTTGCAATCTCGGTTTAAATCTTCACTCGATGTGATTGTGCATGTATAACTCTGTGAAAGAGGGAAGATTTAGGGTTAATCTCTTTGGGAGTGGGCTGCTGGGTGTCCTTTCCCCCTGCCATCTCCCCAACACTATGTGCCTCAGCTTCGGCGACTTGAAGGTGGGTGGACTTCAACTCCCAGAATCCCCCAGCTAACTTTGCTGGGAGTTGAAGTCCACCCACCTTCCACCTGCCAGGGTTGAGAAAGGACCTTTGTGGAGCAGGATGGACCGTGGTGCAAATAGAGCGTGCCAAAAATGCTAAATCTGGGACGTTTACTGCAAATTTATCTGGTTTTGCTGAAGGTACCTCTAAACCATGAGCAGTCATTGAGTTTCTCCACTGGTGGCCTTTTGATGGTTGCTTTGATTGCTAGAAATCCAGAAGGCAGGGATGGTTGTTTGGATGTGACATCATAACTGAGTCAAGATGGCCAGCATGTCCATTCTCAACCTGGTTTAATGTCATGAGTTAAAAAAAAATACAAGGATTTCTTTGCAATTTCAAAAGATTCCGAAACCTCCTGCTTCTCTTTGGGCCCCCCGGTAGAAGAACATTTGGCTGGACTCTAAAGTGCGTTATTTCAGGTAGACAATGGTCTCCGTAATTCCACCTTCGTGGCTTTCTTTCCACAGTGGATGATGGCCTTGGCTTCCTTCCCACCTTTGGCCCATGTTACATCAACCTCTACGGCAGTCCGAGGGAGTTCACCGGATTCCCTGACCCTTACGAAGAGCTCAACAGTGGCAAGGTGAGACAATTCTACTTGAGTAGCCGGAGAAGCAGTTGGGTTCACTCAAGTTGGCCACGTTGGAAGCAAGAACTGGCTTGTGGAAGGACGGACCTTCTCATGGGCTCATTCTTGTATCCCAAGGGGGAAGGAGTGGCCTATCGTGGGAGGCTGCTGGTGGAACTGGAGACCAAGCTGGTGGACTACGTTGAGCAGAAGTTGGGGGAAATCCCTGCAGATGACATCCTGAGAGTGGAGGTAAGGCTTCCATGCCACAGCAGGCCTCCTCCTGTGGAGAGATGCCACGTCTTCATCTTTTCAGGGAAAGGGCGATCGCCTTGAGTGACCCTCTGGGGCTGGGATCTCCAGGCCCCTTTAAGGCTTGTGGACTTCAACTCCCAGAATTCCTCAGCCAGCTTTGCTCCTCAGGTCGCAAAAGCGGGGAGGGGGGGAGGGGAGGGAGGCATCACGTGACCCTGGGACATTGCGACCGTCCTAAATATGAGTCAGTTGCCAAGTATCCGAATTTGGATGCTGGAACGGCCGTAAGTGTGAAAAACGGCTCTTAAATCCCCCCCTTTTTGCCCCAGTGCAGTTCAACCTTTGAGCGGTCACTAACCAAACTGTTGTAAGTTGAGGACTACCTGTACAAACCCCAATAGTGGCCCTTAGTCCAGCCTAGAGTGTCCAGGGTGGGCTTCTTCTAGAATAGGGATGGCTGACCTTTTTGTCATCGCGTGCTGTAAGCAATGCGCGTGTAACAACAACCCTGCGCCGCACCCCCCCCATGCCTGCGTAAGACTCCCGTGCTCCTCCCCGCCTCCCTGTGCATCTGTGTGCGACCTCCCCGTGCCCCGTTTTGGGCCTCGAAGGCCTCCCTGCAGCCTCCTGGGACCATAAAACAGGCCACGGGGGGAGCTCACCGCACCCCCCGCACTCCCCTTCCCCTGCGCATGCATGCGTGTCTCCTGCATGCACCCCGGCCCCCACGCATGCACGCTAGAGACCCGAAAATCAGCTGGTTGGCAGGAGGCGTGTGCGCCTGTGCTGTGGAGCTGAGCTGGGGCAAGGGCTTGTGTGCCTGCAGGCGTGCCATGGGTTTCCCCTCACAGTTCCAGAATGAGCCCATTTCTTTCCTCTTTCTCAGAAATTCCTCCGTCGGCGGAAGTACAACCTCTTTGCTGCCTTCTACTCAGCCACCATGCTGCAGGGCGTGGGGGACGCCATCCAGTTTGAGGTCAGCATCGGCAACTATGGGAACAAATTCGACAACACCTGCCTGCCGCTGGCGTCCACCACGCAGTTCAGCCGGGCGGTCTTTGATGGTAAGGAAGGAAGGAAGGAAGGAAGGAAGGAAGGAAGGAAGGAAGGAGGGGGGAGGCCCAGGCAGGGGGACCATGCAGAGCAGAACCCGACATTGAATTTGGGTTGGTCACCAGAGATTGACTCTGGAACGGGAGGTCTTTGGTCTTGCTACTCCTGGACGGAATGGATTGCTGATCGCGGCCTTTCCTTCTCTGAAAACCATAAAACTCTTCATCCATCCTGGGGGTCTTCATAGGTTGGTGGATGGTGGGCTTGGAAGGTGTCAATGGTGACATGAAGATGGGCGGACTTCAACTCCCAGAGTTCCCCAGCCGGCTTTAAGCTCCACCTGTCTTCAAGCTGCCAAGGTGGAGAAAAATTGGTCCAGAGAGAGCGGTCAGAATCCCACGGTGACCGGCTTAACTGACTCAATTCTATATATATATTTGCATTTCTATATATAATATTTTACTATATCTCTATCTATCTTTCTATCTATCATCTTTATCGTCTGTCTCTGTCTCTGACTCTGTCTCTGTCCTCTATCTCTATCTCTATCTCTATCTCTATCTCTATCTCTATCTCTATCTCTATCTCTATCTCTATCTCTATCTCTATCTCTATCTCTATCTATCCATCCATCCATCCATCCATCCATCCATCCATCCATCCATCCATCCATCATCTTTATCGTCTCTGTCTGTCTGTCTCTATTTCTCTATTTCTCTATCCATTCATTCATTCATCCACCCACCCATCCATCCACCCACCCACCCACCCACCCATCCATCCATCCATCTATCCATCCATCCATCTACCCATCTACCCATCTATAATATTACTGTATATATATATATAAATGCAAAGCCTCCTACAAGACCTTGCTGCTTCTTGGATAGTGTCAGGCATGAAGGGTGAGGATCACACATAAGATCTAGATAAGTTGATTTATTGCTCAAGCCTGCACACAAGAATCTAGTCAACTGATGTACAATACGAAATTGGCATCCGATAAGGTCCCATGGAATTCGAGAAGGCTGGGACTTAGATTGTTTGTGGGAATGCAGGGATTCTGGGCTGATGACTTGCTTAACTTCACCCCCAGTTCCTCTCCTACAGGTGGAGGGGGCCCACTCAGGCGAGGTGGCTGGGGTACAAATGTAATCTATCTATATAAAAATGGCTTTGTGTGTGTGTGTGTTCCAGCATAACTCTGGAACGCCTCGAGCAATGTCAATCAAATTTGGTACACAAATGACTTACTCTCTGGAGAAAAAATGGGGGTAAGATACCCTAAAACCCCTCAGGTATGTGTTCTGTTAAGATACAGCCTGTTGTGCCTTAAAATGGCTTCTACTGTACAGCACAGTGGAGTTGCCATGGTAACAGCTCCACAGTACTCCACAAGGGGGCTCCCTCTGGTAAGGGGGAAAATCCAATATTAGAAATTACATTTGGTCCGGACATTTTCCCCTTATAAATAAATACCTGGGCAATGCCAGGTTACCGGCTAGTAAATAAATAAACGGAGGCCTCTCTGCCTTTCCCATCTCCAGGTTGCCAGTACTACTACCTTCCCTGGGGCAACGTGAAACCGGTGGTGATTCTCTCCTCCTACTGGGAAGACAGCGGCCACAGGACGGATGCCCAGAATCTCCTTGCCAGGGCTGCAGACCGGCTGGTGAGAGCTTGGGGCTGAGAGGGGCAGTCTTGGAGCCCCCCAGGGAGGGTCCAGAAGAGATTCTGCTCGTCTCTGTGGCCCCACATGGTTGTGGCCTCCGTCAGTTAGTAGAACGAGCTGATCCCGTCTTGTAAGTGATGCTCTTAAGGCGGAAGTTGGATCCCACCAGCACGGCCTCCGTCTTGCCTTTGGGACTAACAGTCAGCAGGGCACGGCTGAGTTGGCACATCCAAAGTCACACATGGGCATTCACTGAGTTAAATTTGTATCGACTGGGACTCAAAAGGGGCTAATGAGGGAGAATCTTTGTGGCTCAGGGTTGAAATGAGGCCCCCTAGTGCTCTCTAAGCTTGGTGGTTTTCTTGCAGACGTTTCATGACCCAACTACGGAACGTTATCGGGGCTAGGAGGAGGAGGAGGAGGAGGACTGTGGGGTCCTTGGTTCTCTCTCAACTGGGTGGTTTTCTTGCAGACGTTTCATGACCCAACTATGGAACGTTATCAGGGCTAAAGTCTGCAAGAAAACGACCAAGCTCAGGAGGCCCCACGGACCCTTCAAAGGGGCTGCCCAGGGTGGTCAGAGAAAGGCCGGGGGGCTCCTGATGGCTGCAGCACAAGGGGCCGTGCGGTGCCAGTGGGCACGTGTGCCCTTCAGCTGCCCCAGGGGCCAACCCGAGGGCTGCCAGGGCTGGAGGCAGGGCCCCTCCTCCTCCCTCAGCGGCCTGTGGCGTTTCTGCTCTCTGCCCAATGCAGGCTGCCAACTTGGAGCTGGTCCACCTGGCGCACAAAGCCCAGCGTTCTGCCAGCGCCTTGGACACCCTGGTAGCTCAGATGCTGGATGAGCTCATGGTGGACTGCAGGTAGGAGGGAGGGAGGGAGGGGGGGGGGCGTGTCTGTGGCCAGGAGCCCCTGGGGGGGTTCACGACCAGCTGGGTTGTTTACCTTGGAAGGGGTCCCGTGGCGGAGGAATGGCGTCCAATGGTGGGCAGGGGCTCCTCCACAGGCACTGACCCAAGACCCCGGGTTGAAAAGGTGATGCTGGAGCCAGGTCATAAATTCCGCCTCCGGCCTGAATGGCCTCTTTGTGTGGTTGTGGGCCTGGCACACCCATCGCTCCAGGAGGGGTCTCCCGTCCACAGGCATGGGGAAGGGGCAGAGAACAGCCTCCCCCTCCCCCTCCCCCTCTCCCAGCTCAGGTTCAAAGCCTCTGTGAAGTCCTGCTCCGGATGCCTTTCTCCTTTCTGTCATTCGTCCTTCCTTCCTTCCTTCCTTCCTTCCTTCCTTCCTTCCTTCCTTCCTCCCTCCCTCTTTCTTTCTTTCCTCCCTCCCTCCCTCCCTCTTCCTTCCTTCCTCCCTCTTTCTTTCCTTCCTCCCTTTCTTTTTTTCTTTCCTTCTTTCTTTCTTTCCTCCCTCCCTCCCTCCCTCTTCCTTCCTTCCTTCCCCCCTCCCTCTTTCTTCCTTCCTTCTTCCCTCCCTCCCTCCCTCCCTCCCTCCCTCCCTCCCTCTGGGAGTTGATGTCCCCTTGTCTTAAAGTCTTCAAAGTTGACAAGCACTGACCTAGTCAATCAAAATTCACTTGAGCTCAGCTTCTCATCTGCTCATCACATCAATTCACCCTTTTCTTGCGCATCAAAGGAACCAAATGGTTTTTTTCCAGGGTGCTTTTTCAACTTCCCAGGCATGACTTTTCCTGGTGGTCTCCCATCCGATCCCATCCGTCCACCCTGTTGTGCGTCTATGCCCAGAGCCCAACCGATCCATGGGGGAAATCATTCCCACATTGTTTTTAAGGAAACACCTTCCCAAGGCAATGTTCCTGACCTCCCCAGGACTGAAACCCAAAACAAGAGGGGGGAGGGAGCATTGTTTCTGGGCATGTGCAAAATCCCCCCCCCCCCAATAGGGAAACGACAGCAAATTCCAGGAATGAAAGAGAAGATGGGAGAGCTGCTCAGCTCACTGCCACATTAAAACTTCCTGGGGGATTTCTCTAATTGAGTTTGTGGAAAGGCAAATAAACAGGAGGGATTTCCACAACAGCCAAAAATAACCCAGCAGGAAAAAAAATGTTATTTTGTGCTCCTGTGCGAGGACAAAATGTTTGTTTTTCCTTCAAAGAGAGGATTGTCCAGAGGATTAGAGGACTTTTCCGTTTGGTCAATCCAAGACCCCAACCCTTCTCCTCCCACCCCTCAGATTAGACAAAGGCCCAAACTCTTTTTTCTTACATAGTTTGTTTTTACATTTTCAATTAACATACTTACGTGTAATGTCTGGATCAATTGCTTACATAATTATATAACATATAATAACAATAATAATATTGATCACAACAAGAGCAACATAATATTTTTCCAGCATCTAATTTCTACTTCTGTTATCCAAGCAGTTATAAAACAAATCCCACATTTGAAAATATTCTGTATCTTCCTTCTCTGTAATCTTTAATGTCAGTCTATCCATTTCTATGTGATCTAATATTTTTTTAATTACATCTTTTTCTCTCGGAGTTTCCTCATCTTTCCAAAAATGTGCAAATATAATTCTTGCTTCTATCAAGACATGCAATATTAAATACAAATTCCCTTTATTAATATTTTCCTGGGACTATCCCTAACAAGAATATTTCTATTTTATAATCCATATGCAGCTTTAACATTTTTTTCCTAACACTGAATATGCATTTTTAGCCAACAATTCTTTGCTTTCACAAGTCCTGCACAAGTGATAGTACGTGCCTGGTATCTGATTACATTTCCAGCATTTGGCTGACAAATTTGTGGGTGCTTCGATCACTGGAAGTTTTTAAGAAGAGATTGGACAAGCATTTGTCTGAAATGGGGGAGGCTTTCCTGCCTAAGCAGAAGACCTCAAAGGTCCCTTCCAGCTCTGTATTTCCATTCCATTCCATTCTCTCTTCCCTTCCCTTCTCTTCCTCATTCTATCTATTCCATTCCATTCCATTCCATTCTATTCTCCCTTCCCTTCCCTTCTCTTCTTCCTCCTGTTCTGTTCTGTTCTGTTCTGTTCTATTCTATTCTATTCTATTCTATTCTATTCTATTCTATTCTATTCTATTCTATTCTATTCTATTCTATTCTATTCTATTCTATTCTATTCTATTCTATTCTATTCTATTCTATTCTATTCTATTCCAATCCATTCCAATCCCCTTCCCTTCCCTTCTCTTCCTCATTCTATTCTATTCTATTCTATTCTATTCTATTCTATTCTATTCTATTCTATTCTATTCTATTCTATTCTATTCTATTCTCCCTTCCCTTCTCTTCTTCCTCCTATTCTATTCTATTCCATCCCATCCCATTCCATTCTCTCTTCCCTTCCCTTCCCTTCCATTCTATTCCATTCCATTCCCTTTTCTTCCCTATTCTGTTCTGTTCTGTTCCGTTCCATTCCGTTCCGTTCTCTCTTCCCTTCCCTTCCCTTCCCTTCCCTTCCCTTCCCTTCCCTTCCCTTCCCTTCCCTTCCCTTCCCTTCCCTTCCCTTCCATTCCATTCCATTCCATTCCATTCCCTCTCATTCTCTCTTCCCTTAACTTCCCTTCCCTTCCCTTCCATTCTATTCCATTCTATTCTATTCCATTCTCCATTCCATTCTCTTTTCTTCTCTATTCTATTCTGTTCTGTTCTGTATTCTCTCTTCTCTTCTTTTCCCTCCCCTCCCCTCCCCTCCCATCCCTATTCTAAATTTCAGAGAAAATAGCCATGGGCAGAGAGAGCTTTTGTAAATCAATGTCTCATTGGAATCCTGCAGACTTTCTCCTCCAATATAATTTACAACTGCAGTCTGCTTAGGGAGAATCACAGGCAGGAAAACGTGGGTGAAGATATTGAGATATTGAGCAATTTCCCCCAGCCACTGCAAACTCAGGAGGATGGGAGAGGGAGGACAAGAAGAAACAGGGTTATTTTTGCAGTTTCTCTCTTGCACTACCTTTATTCTAGTCCCTGGATTTATTTATATATTTATTCATTGAATTTATATGCTGCCCACCTTGCAATCAAGAGTGACTCTGGGCAGCTTACAGTGCAATGAAATAGAACTACAGAACACAATTATTGATATAAAAATCAGTTAAAATTACAGGAATCGAATAGAGAAGATGGGTAATTAGGCTTACGATGCAATTAAGTGGAAATATAAAACAAAATTTAATACAAAAACCAGGTGAAATGATAGGAATCAAATGGCGAAAAATGAGTAATTAGGCTTATAATGCAATCAAATAGGAGTATGAAACACAATTACAAATATAAAAATCAGTTTAAAAATACAGAAACTAAATAGAGAAAATGAGTAATTAGGTTTACGATGCAATTAAATAGGACTAGAAAACACAGTTATAAATATTAAAATAAAGTTACAATTACAGGAATGAGAGAAAGCAGGTAATTAGGCTTGCAATGCAATTACATGGAAATATAAATATAAAAATCAATTAAAATGACAGGAAATTAAAAAGAGATGATGATGATGATGATGTTATCCATTCAGTCGTGTCCGATTCTTGGCCATTCTCCTGGCCAGGTGGTCTCACGACCTCTTCCGATCTTCTTGGGTCTGGCTGGGGTCAGCGTTGAGAGTGTCCATCCACCATGCTCTTCGGCTTTAAATGGGGAGAAAGTAGTAATCAGGCTAAGGGATTAGGAGGAGACTAACGTGGGCTTCCTTGGCTGTCTCCTTCCACAGCCAACCCCTGGTGGATGTCACTCAGAAGTCCAACTGCACCCACCTGGACCAGTACCTCTACCGTTTCCGGACCACCAACCTCGATCAGATGGTCCAGGCGGCCTTGAAGATGAAGCACGAAGACTCTGACCTACAGATGGTTTTGGATCAGGCAGAAGATTGGCTCTCTCGGTTAAAGTCCATGGTGGAGGAGGTACCGTATTTTTGGGAGTATAAGATGTGCCGAAGTATAAGATGCACCTAGCTTTTGGGGAGGAAAACAAGGGGGAAAAATCTGCCTCTGCCTCCCAGCAATTTGCCTCCTTGCAAAAAACAGCAAACAGTACAGAAGATATGCACTGTTTATAGTGTTACATTTCAGACTACACTTGTATACACTTTATAGTTATTGACTTACCTCTTTGCAGCAAACAGCCTGATTAGCATAAGAAAAAAAATCTGCTTCTGCCTCCAGCAATTTGCCTCCTGGAACAAACAGCAAGTTTCACTTTCAGTTTCTCAAGTTTCACTTTCAGTTCCTCCCAATCATCAGCTGTTTCAGGCTGCAGGGATTGCTAGCCTATTGCAGCCTCTGCAAGACACCCCCCCCCCTGTTTGCTTCAAGGAGGTAAATTGCTGGGAGGCAGAGGCCAAAGGGTTGGGGCCGGAGAGTGGATGGGGCTACATTCAGTGTATAAGATGCACCCAAAATTTTCACCCTCTTTTAGGGGGAAAAAGGTGTACCATATACTCAGAAAAATACTGTAGCTGTAGTTCTCAGCATGCAAAGAGGAACAGAGTTCTTCTGTCTCTTCTAAGCCACTGAGCCATTTTTTATATCTAGGGAAAGGGGTGCTAACATCATCTTCTTCTTTTAACGACCCCATAATCCCATGCAGGGTGGAGTTTGGGCAACTGAATGAAGCTAGCAGAGTGTTTACTGGCTGGATGCCCTTCCCTGTCACCAGTCCGGAGTTTTGTTTGGCAGATATATTCTTGTTGTGCGTAGAGAGAGAAATAGCTGCCTCTACCTAGGATTGAACTCACGGCCTCCTGATTGTGAGGCAAGAGCTTGAGGAGTGGTCCTTCAACTTCCCCTTCCAAGTCATGGATAGGACCAGCACAAGATCCAGGAGATCCCCCATGGCCCTCCTCTCCATCCTCCCTTCCAAACCTTATTGGAGATCATTTGGTAGCATGCCTCGTGTCCCAACCCAAAGTGCATCACCTAACGCAACTTTTTTATTGGCTAATTCTGTGAAGGCCTTTACTGAGACCCTGATCTACTCTCTCCTTCGATCTACTCAGCTCACAGGGAGGATCCCTCTGGCCAAAGGGGGGCTCTTCCTAAAGCCTGTTAACCCTTTCCTTGCCAGCCCCAGAACAGCCTCCCAGATGTCGTGATCTGGATGTTGCAAGGTGACCGGCGGGTGGCTTACGCCCGGCTGCCCGCCCGAGAGGTCCTCTTCTCCCGGAATGGAGGCAGCTGCTGTGGCAGAAACTGCGGAAAGCTCCAGACCATATTCTTAAAAGTAGGTTTACTCAGGGCTGGGTGGGATTTGGGCTTTGGAAGAGGGGTGGGGAGGATCCAGGGGATCCAAAGGTCAGACGTACAGCCAAGTCCAGCAACTTCTCTTCTTTGGGGAGTTGTGGTCAGCAAACTCTTCTGGGCAAAGAGTTCTGGGGCCCTCTGGATGCCTAGCACGGAATGGAGTCATGTGGCTGATCTTGGCTTGTTTCATATTGATTGATTCATTCATTCGTTGACTGTTTGATTGATTCATTCATTCATTCATTTGTTGATTGATTGATTCATTCATTTGTTGATTGATTGATTCATTCATTCATTTATTTGTTGATTGATTGATTTATTCATTGATTGATTCATTCATTCGTTCATCCATGTGTTTATTTGCTGCCCATCTCATTCTGAAAAAGGTCTTTTAGGGTCTGGTTGCCCTGACGTAGTTCTCCTGGCACCAGCGAATGTATGAAAATGCAAGACCTTCAGGCCCAATTCAACCATCCAAGATTTTGATTCCCCCATTCCCACCACTGCCCTGAAACGACCTCCTCGTGACCGTCCTTTCAGCCTCTTCTGCTGACTTAGGTGCTTTGGTCATTGGAAGGAAGAATCAGAATGGGACTAGAGCTGGAAGGGAGGCCCCGTTCCTTTCCAGACAAACGGTTGTCCAATCTCTTGTTAAAAACCTCCAGCGATGGATCAGCCGAAGCCGTTCCACTGGTTAATTCTCCTGCCTGTCAGGAAGTTTCTCCTTAATCCCAGGTTGCTTCCCTCCCTGATTAGTTTCCCTCCGTTGCTTCTTCTCCTGCCTTCTGAAGCTCTGAGCCTTCTTCCCTTCTCCCCCCCCCCTAGGCTCCACAGGAAGAGGTGGCGGGTCCCAGGATCCCAGCTCAGATCCGGGTCCGGCTGTGGCTGGGCTTAGCGGTGGACGAGAAGGAGTTCAACCAGACGGCCGAGGGGAGACTCTCTGTCTTTGCTGAAACGGTGAGCCAGATCTGATCTTCTCTCACGGGGTTGGAAGGGGGAAGTTCTCCACAACTGGACTGCTGGTTCTTTTTTTGGGGGGGGGGGCTGCCATGCAAAGGGGAGAGGAGTAGACACCCCCTTGCATTGGAACCAGAGGTGGGCAGGGGGCTTCCCATTCAGAAACCCCAAAGGGCTTGAAAGTCCATTTACTGTTTCTACTTTCTTTGTTGCTGTTTACACCTTTCTGCTTCTGGTCCTGTAGAGAGAAACTCCTCCCCCTCCCTCCCTCCTCCTCTTCCCTCCTCCCTCCTCTCCTCCTCCTCCTCCCTCCTCCTCCTTCTCCATCTCCTCCTCCTCCTCCTCTTCTCCTCTTCCTCCCTCCTCCCACTCCTCCATCCTCCTCTTCTTCTCCTTCTCCTTCTCCTCCTTTCTCCTCCTCTCCTCCTCCTCCTCCTCCTCCTCCTCTCCTTCTCCTTCTCTTTCTCCTCCTCTTCTTCTTCTCCTCCCTCCTCCCCCTCCTCCCTCCTCCTCTTCTTCTCCTCCTCCTCCTTCCTCCTCTCCTCCTCCTCCTCCTCCTCCTCCTCCTCCTCCTCCTTGTCCTCCTCCTCCTCTTCTTCTTCCCTTTCTTCTTCTCTTTCTTCTTCTTCCTCCTCTTCCTCTTTTCCTCTTTTCCCCTCCCCCTCCAACAACGTAAGTACAAAATTCTGGTTCTTGCTCTCCTGGTGGCCTCAATCATTGATAATTTATCGTTTTTCTCCCCATTGCACTTAATAGAATCTCACCCAGCAAAATCCCCTTTTGGCTTGCAGACTCCAAAAAGTCCATTGCTCCCTCTAAGGTCCTGTCAGGTGCGAGGAACCAAGAGCAAGATGAGGATTTGTTCAGAGCCGTTTCTTTATGGGTGCCTCCCTAGAGACAGGGGTCTTGCCAGACTAAAGCACAGTCTGCATAACTGGCAGATGTGCTGTGTGAAGGGAGGGGGGGGGAGTGTATCCACCCTGGCTCTCTTCTTGCACACCAAGGACTCCAGGCTGATTTGCCTTTCAGCTCCTGGAGGGACCCCCCCCCAACCTTCCTGTGATTTTGGAGCAGGTGCCTTTTGGGGGAGGGGCGTTGCCCATTTGCTCATCAGTTGCACATTTCTCTCTTTCTCATCCTTTGGGGATCCTAGTATGAAAACCAAACGAAGCTGGCCTTGGTAGGGAACTGGGGCACGACGGGTCTCACCTACCCCAAGTACTCGGACATCACCGCCAAGATCAAGCTACCCAAGGACAGTTTCAAGCCTTCCACCGGTTGGGCCTGGGCTGGAGATTGGTTTGTCAGCCCCGAGAAGACGTGAGTGACGGACGGCGGGAGGTCGAAGCCTCCGGGGTCTCTTCGCTTTCCTTGGGCCACCCAGGGTTCCGTCTTCCCAGCTCAGCAGAGGGTCATTCCGTCCTCTCCCCCCAGATCCCCCCACGGGCTGCCTTGGTGCATGGCCTCATGGGGGAACCTGCTGGGCCCCCCGGAGACCCACTTGTGCTTTTCCAAGAGGCAGCTGGACTTTCTTGGGTTTTTTCCCTTGAAAACATTTCGCTTCGCATCCAAGAATCATACTTTATTGTCATTGTACATATATGCACAGTCTCCCCATACAACGGAATTCACACAACACCTGGAGACCAGGCCCAACACACAAGAGGGTCCCCAAACCCCCCCCCCAACCAAACAAAAATTCCCTGCCCCTAAACCACCCAAGCATCCGCACAACAGACCAAGTCCTCCTGTCCCAACAGCTCACTGATGGCCCCCCTTCAGTTCGTTGTCGAGTGCAATTATAGCTCTGGGATATAAACTCTTCCGAAGACGTGCAGTCTGAGTTTTAATTGTCCTGGTTCTTCTGCCAGAAGGCAACAGTCCAAAAAGAGTTGTAAGCAGGATGGAAAAGTTGTGCAACTTCCTCAAACAGTGAGATGCGAAGATGTCGTCCAGGGATGGTTGCTGGAGCCTGATGATATTCTGGGCAGTTTGAGTGTTTTTGTCCTCTGGAGAGCTGCTCCCGTACCACGCAAGAAGGCCGTATGTCAGGACACTCTCAATGGTGCTGCAATAATAGGACAGAAGTAGATGCTGAGATAGATTTATCTTTCCCTGAACATTCTCCGGACGTGCAGCCTCTTCTGGGCCTTCTTCGCAAGCACGTTAGCATCCATGGTCCATGAAAGGTCCTTCTTCAGTTCTGACTGACTGGTGGGGAATGGAAGGATTTATGTTCTTTGCAGTCATCCAGATGTTAGTGCTCTGAGGTTGGGTTGTGAGCTCCATGAGAGTAATTGAGGACACTTGGGGGTTCATCCTTACCCTCCGAGTCCCCTGAGTTGGAGTGTAGATTGAGCATGGAGCTTCAAGAGGGTTCAGCAGTCTACCTGCCTTTGAAAGACAAAGGCTACTGAACAGGTGAAAAGAAATGAATTTCATGGGCTTATTGAGATAAACAAATCACAATGTTCACGTATTTATCCAAGAATTCTTCAGCATGAAATGTTTTAAATCTTCAAATAAAAATAGGTTAGAAAGTCTCCTAAGATCACTCTTTAAGGGACTGGAAAATGTCCAATATAATGTCAAGTTTTAACAAGCTAAAGAACAGTTCATGGCAGTTAGCTTAATGCACATTGTCGATAACAGTAATAAAGTGAATAACTCAGGGAAAAGGAAATTAGCATTTTTTTTTAAACTAAAGAAGAAAAATGCATTTTAAGAACTTATATTTACAAACAATGTTCATTTGTTATAATAAAGGCATTTAGGTAAAACAAAAAAAAGACAAAGGTTACTATTTTGAAGACAGCGAAGTCCACATTCCGGCCAGAGAGGACCGCTGCCTTGAAAGAGGGGTCAAAGAGGCCACCTAGGTCAAAGTTGAACAGCCCTCTCTCAACCGTGGGGGGGGGAGGGATACGACACCCCCCATCTCCCCTTCCCAACACAGTCCTTCCGGCCGTCCACTTGCGCTCTGATTCCGGGGACCCTCCAAGTGGCCTCAATGACTCTCAGAGGGAGGACCAACGACCAGAGGACTGCAAGGAAAGCAAATCCTTCCATCCTCCACCAGTCGGTCAGAACTGAAGAAGCTTCTTGCACGAGAAGCCAAATGGTTTCAAGGAAAAAAGAACCAGAAAGTCCAGTTGCCTTTTGGGGGGAAAAGCACTGGGTGACAAAGAAGCTCCATAGACAAAGGGGGAGAGTTTGGGGGGCTTTGCAGAACCTATGAATTTGGGGAGGGGGATGCAGAAGGCCAAGGGGAAGGGGCTAACCATGTGACCCTCAAAGAGAATCACCTTCTCGTGGGCTCAGGGCTCGGTCTTTTTTACCATTTTCTGTGGGCTGCTGTGCCTGGAAATGGGTGGGTGGGTTCCGGATCCAGTCTGGAGATGCCAGCCTTTTGCCCGAGTCCCCCAAAGCCCTGCAGGGTCCCTCAGGAGGATCCTGGGCCTTGTCAGGTCTCTGTTTGTTGGTTCCTTTTCAGAGAGCGCTGCGTTCCAGGCCCTTTTCACATCACTTTCCCCGCTATTCAGTTACAGAAAGGTGGGAAAGAGGAATCTGGATCAGAATCTGAATTCAGATTCAGGTTCTGCTTTTGAGGGAAGAAGATGCAAAATTAGGGGTGAAATGCTACCAGTTCGGGCTGTTTCACCCGAACTGGTAGTAAAAAAATACTAAAAAAAGTTTTTTAAAAAAGGTTCCAATAATTGCACGTTGCACAGCAAAAAATGAAGGGTGGGGGTCAAAAATGGGTGGAGAATGCTGAGAAAGAAAGATGGGAAAGAGAGAGATAGAGAAAGAAGGAAGGAAGAAAGAAAAAGAAAGAAAGTGAGGGAGGGAGGGAGGGAAAAAGGAGAGGAAGGAAGGACTGCAAACCTGGCACTAGACACAGCTTCAGAGGATAATCCAGGGCTGGGAGGGACCTGGAGGTCATCTAGTCCAACCCTGCTCCAGCAGGACATTGATGAAGTGGGTTTCTGTCTTTTGATCCCCCAGTCACATGACCCCACCAAGCCACGCCCACAGAACCGGTAGTAAAAAAAAATTAGGTTTCAGCCCTGTGCAAAATCCACTGGAGAACTTCCAGAAGTCTTACATGCTGTGTGGTGTTAGAGCCTCATCAATGGTTGCAACTTGCCTCGTTACTTAAAGAGTTGCTATTTGCCTCATCAAGGTCCTCATTTCATCCTCAACCTCATGATCTGGAGAAGACCCATCTTGATGATGATGATGATGAAAGATGTTTCCACTCTGAATTTTAAGAAATATAAGCCACAGAAATACATTTGGGGGGACGGGGGGGTGTACCCAGTTTCTGCCTGAATTGTCTTCTGCCCTCTCCTGCCAACCCAAGGAAGACTGAGGGCCCCATCCTTGTCCCAAGGCCCGGGGTTGGGGGGTTAGGAGGGCTCCCGTTGAACAATGGTCTTTTTAAGGAGAGAGAGAAAGGAGAAAAGGAGTCAGGGTCATGGCCCCCCTCCCTCCCACCCCAATTCAGGCTGCTGCATGAGGTGGACGCAGGTCACATGAGCTTCCTGGAGGAAGTGTTCGAGAACCAGGTTCGGCTTCCAGGAGGCCAGTGGATCCACATGGCTGAAGCCTACACAGACGTGGTGAGTGAGGACCCCTTGGTTGTAAAGGGGGGGGGTCTCTGAATGGATCATGGAAGTTCCTTCTTCTCAGCTTTATTGCGACTTATAGAGGAGAATATTTGTAGCTCTGGGTTGAAATCAGGAGTCCTTGGTGCTCTCTGAGCTTGGTGGTTTTCTTGCAGACTTTTCATGATCCAACTAGGTAACTTTCAGTGCTAGGGGGGGAGGAGGAGGAGGAGGAGGAGGAGGAGGAGGAGGAGAAGAAGAAGAAGAAGAAGAAGAAGAAGAAGAAGAAGAAGAAGAAGAAGAAGAAGAAGAAGAAGAAGAAGAAGAAGAAGAAGAAGAAGACACCTGTGGGGCCATTGGTGCTCTCTGAACTTGGTGGTTTTCTTGCAGATGTTTTATGACCTAACTAGGGAACATCATCAGATTTAGAAGGGAGAGGGATTTGTGAAGAGGAGGAGGAGGAGGAGGAGGAGGACTATGACTGTGGGGGTCCTTGGTGTTCTCTGAGCCTGGTGGTTTTCTTGCAGACCTTTCATGACCCAAACCAGGTAATATTAGTACTAGTGGCTAGTCTAGACTAGCTACTAGCACTGATGATATTACCTAGTTTGGTTAAGAAAAGGCCTGCAAGAAAACCGCCCAGCTCAGGAAGCCCCAAGGAGCCCCCATTTCTCCTGACTGGCATGAAAGGGCTGTGAGGTGGACTTCATTGGATCCTCTTCTCTTTTTTTTCCAGAACGGGGAGAAGATTTTGCCCAAGGAAGAACTTGAGTGTCCTCTGGGATGGAAGTGGGAAGATGTGGAGTGGGACACCGATCTCAATCGGGCAGTGGATGAGAAAGGTACTGGCTTTCTTTTGGGATGGAAGGAAGAACAGTTGGGTAGAGACAAGGTTCCTGGCCAGGTTTTCCTTCTCTCCGGAGTGACTCTGAGGATGCCCAGCAGATACGACATCTTTGACTGTCTCTGGAGCTTCTCTGTCATCCAAGGTCACGGTTGTCCCAAAGGGGCTTTTCCAAAAGGCAGCTGGACTTTCTTTGAGGACCTTTCGCTCATCATCCAAGACGCTTCTTCAACTCTGACTGGGGGGGGGGCGGGGGGGCATTTATATGCCTTGCAGAGCTGATGAAGCTTTTTGGAAGAGAAGCAAAACATCTTCTAAGAAAACCAAGAAAGTCCAGCGGCCTCTTGGAAAAACACCTCCGTGGCAACATCTTTGATTCTAGGTTTTTAAAGAGACAATTCTTTAAAAAAAAACAGCAGACACGTAGAAATAGACAATAATGGAAAGAGAAGTAAAAAGCTCTGGGGGATTTAGAATAGAGCAGAGCAGAGCAGAGCAGAACAGAACAGAATAGAATAGATATTGGAATGAAGAATAGAGTAGAGTGGAATATAGAATGTATAGAATGCATTCTTGCTTCTTGAAGAAGGAAATGAGACGATGAGGAATCTTTTGACATTCCTTCATATTATTTCCTTTTCTAGGAAATCATTGGGGAACTAGGCCTAGCGTAAGGGGTTGTAGCCAAATATATGACTGAAACTAGAGGAAGGGACACTTTGAGGCTACTGAGCAATTCCTGGCAGTTTGGCTTCAAAAACAGTCAGCATGGACTTTCCTCTTTGATGTGTCCATCAAGGTCCCAAGATCTGGAAAATTGGACTGAGGTCTCAGCAGACCAGCTGATTTCTCAGCCCTGTCCGTGGAAAGGAGTGGAGGTTCAGCAGATATTTCTCCTGGGTTAAATACAAAAGGAAGACCCTTCCGTTTAACACCCCAAGCTTTTCTGTCTCCTCTCCGAGGCTGGGAATACGGCATCACCATCCCTCCAGACAACAAACCAAAGTCTTGGGTGCCGGCAGAGAAAATGTATCACACGAACCGGCGCAGGCGTTGGGTGAGGCTCCGCAGAAGAGACCTTGCTCAGGTGGAAGCCTTGAAAAAGGTAGGCAGCAGGTGGGCACAAAGGCCCACGCAGGAAACGTTGACAAGAGCTGCGTCCAGGGGTGACATTCACATTCTTTTGCTACTGGTTCTGTGGGCGTGGCTGGGTGGGCGTGGCAGGGGAAGGATACTGCAAAATCCCCATTCCCACCCCACTGTGGGACCAGCCAGAGGTGGCATTTGCCGGTTCTCCGAACTACTCAAAGTTTCCACTACCGGTTCTCCAGAACCTGCCAGAACCTGCTGGATTTCACCCCTGGCCCTGTCCCATCAACTCCATGCTATCCACAAGAATAATAGAGAGTGGAGGGATCTGCGGTGGAATAATGAGGGATTTTTAAAAAATATTGAATGATGACATTTAGTAAGGGATAACAAACGCAGGGTGCAAAGAAATGTTATTTATGTTTACATGAATTAATGGGAAAACGTAAAGCCATCCGTTGCTTCTTGTCCTGCCCTCAGGTGCTTTGGAGATAGCTTGACACCCCCCCTTCTTTGGGGCAGCCCCTCAAACACTGGGAGACTCCTATCCTGTCTCCCTGGTCCTTCTTTTCTCCAAACTGGCCATACCCAATTAGAATAGAATAACAGAGTTGGAAGGGACCTTGGAGGTCTTCTGTCCAGCCCCCTGCTTAAGTAGGAGACCCTTTACCATTCCAAACACACATGGCAGTCTACTCTATTCTTAAAAGCCTCCTGTGATGGAGCCCCCACAACCTCTGAAGGCAATTTCTCTTCCACTGGTTAATTGTTCTCCCTGTCAGGAAACTTCTCCTCAGTTCCGGGTTGCTTCTCTCCTTGGTGACTATGGAGATTCTCCGTCCTCCGGGTCAAGGTTGTCCCAAAGGTGCTTTTTTTTCAAGAGGTAACTGGATTTTCTAGTTTTTCTTTGAAGACGTTTTCCTTCTCATCCAAGAAGCCTCTTCATCTCTGACTGGGTGGTGAACACAGGGAACCCTGAGGACACCCGAGAGAAGCCTCCAAGTGGCCTCAACCACCCTCTAAAAGGATGCAGATGACCAGCTGTCTGCAAGGAATATTAATCCTTCCAGTCCCCACCATCTGGTCAGAGCTGAAGAAGCTTCTTGGATGAGAAGTGAAACATCTTCAAAGAAAAACCAGAAAGTCCAGTTGACTCTTGAAAAACTTCTCCCCTTGATTGGTTTCCATCCATTGCTTCTTGTCCTGCCTCCAGGTGCTTTGGAAAATAAGTTGGGGCAGCCCCTCAAATATTGGAAGAGCGCAATATCTTAACGGCCAGCCCCTCCCTGAATGTACTGTGTTCAATAATTCTGAGCTGTGCTAAATCTATGATTGGACTGAAGTCAATACAAATGGACTGTATGAATGGAGTGAAGTTGTGAACAACGCTTCTCTCTCTCCTTCCCTCCTTCTCTCTTTCTATTTCTCTCTCTTCCTCTCTTTTTATCTCTCTCCTTCTCTCTCTCTCCTTCTCACTTTCTTTCTCTCTCTCCTCTCTCTCCTTCTCTTTCTCCTTCTCTCTCCTTCTCTCTCTATCCTTCTCTTTTTCTCTCTCTCCTCCTCTCTCTCCTTCTCTCCTCTCCCCTCTCTCTCCTTCTCTCTTTCTCCCTCTCTCTCCTTCTCTCTCCTTCTCTCTTTTTCTCTCTCTCCTCTCTCTCTCCTTCTCTCTTTCTTTCTCTCTTTCTCTTTCTCTCTCCTCTTTTTCTCTCTCTCCTCTCTCTTTTTCTCTCTCTCCTCTCCCTCTCTCCTTCTCTCTCCTCTCTCTCCTTCTCTCTTTCTCCCTCTCTCTCCTTCTCTCTTTCTTTCTCTCTTTCTCTCTCCTCTTTTTCTCCCTCTCCTTCTCCTTCTCTCTCTCCTTCTCTCTTTCTCCCTCTCTCTCCTTCTCTCTCTCTCTCTCTCTCTCTCTCTCTCTCTCTCTCTCTCTCTCTCTCTCTCTCTCTCTCATATCTTATTTCTTATTTCTGGAATGAGCTTGGAAGGAGGGTTTTTTTTAAAGTTCTGAGTTTTCTAAATATCTTCATGAGGCACCATTTCTGGCCCATCCCTGTTCGGATTCCTCCCCCCCCCCCCCCCGTTTCCTTGACAAAAAAGCTTTGGGCTTGTCTGGTTTGGTTCAGTTCCTCCCCATCTGGGTCGCTCCCATGACGCAGGTCAACATGTTGGTCAACTTGTCCTCCAAAGCTGTGTCTCCCTCAGGAGGTTTTAGGTTGTCCTTCTGACCACCGTGATGACTCTGCTTGCTGCTGCCCAGGCAGGCTGAGTTTTGTGTGTGCCCAGCTCTTGTGGTCGGAGTGCCCTCCTCGTAGAGGAATACTTGGCTTTCTCGCTTACTGAGGTTTTTATGCACCAAAGCTGAAAAGTGGCTTCTGTTGAAAATGAGTTTACAACTCTGAATTAAAGTAAAAGGATTAAAATTCTGCTTTGCTTTTTAAACGGAGGGAAGCCATTGGTAGGCTTCTGGCTTTGCAAGGTTCCAAATGTTGAATAAACATTTCGAGGGGAATTAAATTTTCCGTGCGGGTGTGTGCAATTATGCCACACAACCCTTTTAGAGGTAAAGCCTCATTCCTGCACAATTGTGTAGCTGTGGGGATGGGAAAGCCTTCCTGGAGTCAAAGGTAGCCTGGACACACCACAGTGGATTTTTACAAAAGGAATCTGGCGCCTTCTTCTCCTCCTCCTCCTCCTCCTCCTCCTCCTCCTCCTCCTCCTCCTCCTCCTCCTCCTCCTCCTCCTCCTCCTCCTCCTCCCTCTTCTTCTTCTTCTTCTCGATTGCAGCGTTCTGTTTGTGGTTGTGTGTTCTTACTGTAAGGAGGAAGCACACAATATCTTCTGCTGTTGTTCCATGGTCATAACGTTCTGCATTGTCTCTGAGGCTTGGTTGCCCCAGAAAAAGAAGCAAAGGAAGAGAGAACTGAGGGCTGGGCTGTTTGCTTACAGACATTTCATGACATTCATAGTAAGAGGATCAGTGCTGGAAGGGGGGAGGAGGGACTGTGGGGTTACTGGTCATCTCTGAACTTGATTCTTTCTTGAAGACCTTTCATTACCCAACTAAGTAACATCATCAGTGCTAGAATAAAAGAGAATAGAATAGAATATAGAACAGAATAGAATATAAATATGGAATGGAATGGAGTAGAATAGAATAGTAGAGAAGAGAATAATAGAACAGAAGAGAATAAAAGAAGAGAAGAGAATAAAATAGAAGAGAAGAGAAGAAGACAAGAGAATAATAGAACAGAAAAGGAGAGGAGAAGAGAGAAGAGAATAATAGAACAGAATAAAATAGAAATATGGAATGGAATAGAAGAGAAGAGAAGAGAAGAAGACGAGAATAATAGAACAGGAGAGGAGAAGAGAGAAGAGGGAAGAGAATAATAGAATGGAATAAAATAGGAATAGGAATAGAATAGAATTCTTTATTGGCCAAGAGTGATTGGACACACAAGGAATTTCTCTTTGGGGCAGATGCTCTCAGTGTACAGAAAAGAATAAAAAATACATTCACCAAGAACAGAAGAGAGTGATTTTTGCAGAAAGGAGGAGGAGGACTGTGAAGTCCCGGGTGCTCTCTGGTTTTGGTTGTTTTCTTGCGGATGTTTCATTGTACCTGACTAGGTAACATCACCAGTGCTAGAAGGGGGGAGGAGGGTTTGCTCTCTGTTTAGATACAAGTGGCTTACCCTGCCAGTGTTGGTGGGAATTTTCTTGGTGGTTCAACACTCAGATAAGCACAAATTAACACCAACATTAATACTAGCCAACAACCAAGTAGTAAACCATGCCCCAACTCATACAAACAACGAAAGAGTAAACAACAGTCTAATGAAAGAGCTGGGTAGATACCGCCGTGTGCTCCCGGCGGTGCTTCTGCTGTCCTCTAGGTGTCACCCTTGCGCAACAGATGCCTGGAATCCTCTGGAGAAGTTCCTGGCAGTCTGCACCTGCTGTTCTCCAGCTTTGGGTAAGAGAGAAGTGGTGGTGTGGAGACGCAGTGAGGGTCAAGCTTGTGCACCACAGTTTCCTTTTCGACCAGCAACCCAAGAATAGAATCATTCTTAGTTAGCTTCCCCTGGGAGAAGCCTCACTCAAGGTCAGGCCTTCTGTGGCTTCCGCCAGCAGAGATCAGGACAAGCTGTCCCTGAGGGTCCACACGGTGGCTTTGCCCACTGCTTTGACCAGCCACAATTGGTCGGCACATCCAGGATGTAGGACAATATGGTGGTCCCAGAATCAAGCAAGTGAGGACTCAGGTTGACTTGAGAGCAGAAGCTCCCCAGATTTGGGTTCCGTGTGGAGGTCCATGGACGGTCACTGTTGAAAGCTAAGCTGGATGCAATTGCTTCTCCTTTAACCGGGCTCGAAATGAGCAGATTGTCCAAAGCTTCTGCACAGTTCCCATTCATTGGCTGTTCTTGGGGGAAGCGGTGAGTTGCGTTCTTCTGCAAGCTGTAAGCTCTTGGGACTGGATTTGCCTGGGGTTGGCTAAAGCAGATGCCAGCTGCCGTGGGCGATTCTGCAGGAGATGCCTGGAGTCCCTGCCGCACTCGAGACCCAAGAGAAGCTGGCCTTGTTGGGCCTCTGGTCAACGTGAGCAGAAAGCTTTCCGTCTGGGTGGGCTGCCTGCCTTTCTGTACACCAGGCTGTGGGGTCCTTGAGACTCTCTGAGCTTGGTGAACTGATGACACTACCTAGTTGGGTGATGAAACATCTGCAAGCAAACAACCAAGCTCAGAGACCACACAGTTGTTGTCTTCGTCTTCCTCCTCCTCCTCCTCCTCTTCTTGTTCTTCTTCTTCTTCTTCCTACCCCCTTCCTCCTCTCTCCTCCTCCCTCCTCCTCCTCTTCTTCTTCCTCTTCTTCTTCCTCCTCCTCCTTCCTCTTCCTCCTCCTCCTCTTCTTCCTCCTCCTTCTCCTCTTCCTCTCCTTTCTAGCTCTGATAATATTACCTACTTGGGTCATGAAACATCTACAAGAAAACACAAAGCTCAGACAGCACCATGGACCCTACAGTCGTCTTCTTCTTCTTCTTCTTCTTCTTCTTCTTCTTCTTCTTCTTCTTCTTCTTCTTCTTCTTCTTCTTCTTCTTCTTCTTCTTCTTCTTCTTCTTCTTCTCCTTCTCCTCCTCCTCCTCCTCCTCCTCCTCCTCCTCCTCCTCTCCTTCCTCCTCCTCCTCCTCCTCTCCTTCCTCCTCCTCCTCTTGATAAACCCTATTATCATCTAGCATTGATGATGTCAGATAGTTTGGTAATGAAACAAGGGAACCACTAAGTTCAAAAACCACCAAGCACTCACAGTTGTTCTCCTCCTCCTCCGCCTCCTCTTCCCCTTTCTCTTCTTCCATCTCCTCCTCTCCACACACACCCCTCCCTTCTAACACTAAAGATGTTACCCAGTTGGGTCATGAAACGTCTGCAAAAATACAACCCAACTCAGAGAGAACCAAGCACCCCTCATTTCAACCCTGAGCTACAAGTATTCTCCTACACTCTTACAGACTCTCCAAGGAGACAATCCAGAGGTCCCTGCTAGCATCTCCAGTGCCCTTTTATTCAGAGGGCAATTTACTATGTCCTTGTGCTGAGAACATCTGCTGTTTATGGATGTGTGGCCGATGTGGGATAATCCCCACTGGAGGCTGCCCTGGGCTGGGAGCTTAGCTGTTGCCGCAGGTATAAAAAATGCTAGAATGTGGACAAAGAACTTTCCACAGTCCCATAGTGGAAAATGTAGGAAATGTTTCCCATGTTTCCCCTAGGATTAAACAAGTTCTCCACAACGCCAACCAAAACTCTGGATTTCAAGAAATGTTGAAAACATCACGATGAATTGGTTGCCTTAAAAATAGAGCAGGCTATAAACAGGCATGTGGGCTTCCTAAGGAATGAGACCAAAAAGACATCCGTGCCAGGAGAGCATCCGGGACGTGGGGAATGTCGGGTTCCATGAAATAATAAGTCCAATTGCAGGACTGGCTGATGGTGGGATCAGCTGACTGGAAGCATTTTGCTCACATGCCCTTGTTGTTGTTGTTAGTTGCGAAGTCATGTCAGACCTATGGGGACCCCATGGACAACGTTCCTCCAGGCCCTCCTGTCCTCTCCCGTCCTCTGGAGCCCATTTAAGCTCACACCGACTGCTTTGGTGACTCCATCCAGCCCCCTCCTTCTCTGTCGTCCCCTTCTTCTTCTTTTGCCCTCCATCCTTCCCAGCATGAGGCTCTTCTCCAGGGAGTCCTTCTTCCTTCTCATTAGGTGGCCAAAGTTTCCTCTTCAGGATCTGGCCGCCTAAAGAGCAGCCAGGATTGATCTCCTCTAGGACTGACCGGTTGGATGGCCTTGCAGTCCAAGGGACTCAATGCAGGAGTCTTCTTCTCCAGCACCATCCTTCAAAGGCCTCCATTCTTTGGTGCTCAGCCTTCCTTGTGGTCCAATCTTCACAGCCATCCATGGCCACTGGGAAAACCACAGCCTTGACTAGACGCCCTTCAGTTGGCAGGGGGATGTCTCTGCTTTTCAGTATGCTGTCTAGATTTGCCATAGCGTTCCTCCCCGGGAGCAAGCCTCTTTTAATTCCTTGGCTGCCGTCCCCATCTGCGGTGATTTTGGAGCCCAGGAAAATAAAATCACATGCTCTAATTGTGGCTTAAATCTGCATTGTGGGCATTGTTTTTCTCCCATGTTCTCAGGAAGTTCCTTTCATGCGCTCTCCAACCCAGACTCAACGTGCCTTGGGTGGGGTCCTGGGGTCAAGGTTTTCTTCCTTCTCCTAGCACAGGTTGGGCGAGGATGTGTGATGTCCCTCAGCCTCCTCTTGGGGGGAAAGTCTTTGAAGGTTCTCCGTCATCCAGTTCACGGTTGTCCCAAAGGGGTTTTCCAAAAGGCAACCTTGGATTTTGTTTTTCCCTTGAAAAAGTTTCGCTTCTCATCAGAGAAGCTTCTTCAGTTCAGATGAGAAGGGGGAAAAAACCCCAAGAAAGTCCAGTTGCCTTTTGAAAAAAGCACCTTTGGGATAACTGTGACCTGAATGACGGACGATCTCCATAAATGACAGTGAGAACAATTAGCCAGGGGAACTGCCTGCCTCCAGAAGTTGTGGGGGCTCCATCACGGGGGGTTTTAAAGAAAAAACTGGACAGCCCTTTGTCTGGGATGCTCTCGGCCGGCGGTTCTCAATCTGTGGCCAGCAGACCCCTGGGGGAGGAAGGGGGAAGGGCCTTGAGGTCATCTCAGGGGTCAACAAAAGCTTGAAGAAATGTTATGATTTAAATTTTGGGTTAGGTCTTGGGGGTCCCTGACCACAAAAGGTATTTAAAGGGGGGGCGTGATGAAGAAAAGGTTGGGAACCACTGATGTAGGTGGTCTCCTGCCTGAGCAGGAGGGGGTTGGACTAGAAGATCTCCAAGGTCCCTTCTATTAAGCCTTCTCCACTAGCAGATGTCTTGGTTACGTGTCACTGAAGCAAAATCCTCTTTCCTCCCCCCCCAGTACAAACAGGAGGAGTTGGAAGGGGAAGGGTGGGAATACGCCTCCCTCTTCGGCTGGACCTTCCACATGAAGTACCGCAAGACGGATTCCTTTCGCCGTCGGCGCTGGAGGCGTCGCATGGAGCCCCTGGAGCACACGGGCCCAGCCGCTGTCTTCGCCTTGGAAGGGGCCTTGGTAGGTCGTTCAATGGGCTCCTCTCCCACCCTCCTTCCTTTCCCCCAAGTATAGCTGGTCCCCACCACAATTGAGCCCAAGTTTCCTGTCGCTAAGCGAGGCAGTTTTTAAGCGAATCACTGCGGTTGTGAAGTTACATGCACCCACTTACTACAATCATTTCTTTGAAATGGTAGCAGGTTTCCTCTCTGAGCAGGGGGCTGGACTAGAAGACCTCCAAGGCCCCTTCCAGCTCTGTCATTCTGTATCCTGGTTATTAAGGGAATCTGGATTTCCCCCTTTGACTTCGCTTGCCAGAAGGTCGCAAAAGCGGATCACCTCACCCCAGAAGGCTGCAACCGTCATAAATGTGAAGCAGTTGCCAGGCATCAGGAATGTTTGATCACGTGATAAACGGAGGGCGTGGCAACGGTTGTGAGTGTGAAAAATGGTCCTTTTTCTTTCACATCTATTCATTCACAAATACACATTCTCCTAAGTACTACTCATATTTACATGTTATCCTCCTCTCCTTCCTCCTCTCTTCTCCCCCTTCCTCCTATCCTGTCTCTTACTCTCTTACTCCTCCTCCTTTGCTTCCTCTCTTTTTCCCTTTCTTCTTTCCCTCTACTTTCTCCCTCCTTCCGTTGATGCTTTTACTTATTTTCTCTCTCCCTAATTCTCTATTTCATTTTCTCTCATGCTCTCTTTCTCTATCTCATTCATTCTCTCTCATTCTTTTTCCTCACTTTCTCTCTCATTCTCTCTCTCTCTCTCTCTTGCATTCTCTCTCCCTTTTTAAAGAAAGTTTTATTTTTTCTCATATATACATTCACAAATACACATTCTCATAAGTACTATTAATATTTATGTGTTGCCTTTTAACATTTATCACAATTCATTTAAAAATCCTCCTCTCCTTCCTCTTTTCTTCTTCCCCTCCCTCTCCCCCACCCCTCCTCTCTTCTTCCCCTTCCTACCGTCTCTCCTACTCTTCCTACCCGTCCCTTACTTCCTCTCCTTTTCCATTTCTTCTTTTACCCTCTCCTTTCTCCCTCCTTCCGTTGTTGCATTTACGTATTTCCTTCTTCACCCTGATGGATTTTCGGGGTGAGGAAATTCTCTTCCCTGAAGGGATGGCTGCTCCCAAGCGACCCCAACCGTGGTAACTTTTAAGACTTGGGGGCTTCAGCTCCCCCAGTAAACCAGAGCTTATGGCTTCGTGTGGGTTGTAAGCCGGCTTTGATGGCTCAATGAAACAGGGCTTATTATGTCAACCAGGGAGACCCAGAGCCAGCTCAAGGCTTCAGATCCAGTGGACCTTGGGAGATACGATACTTCATGGCAGGGATCTCCAACTCTTAACCCTCGTGGACTTCAGTGGATGTGCCACGGAGAAGAGGAGGGGGTCCACCTCTTCTCCAAAGCCCCTGAAGGCAGGACAAGAAGAAGCAACGGGTGGAAACTCACCAAGGAGAGAAGCAACCTGGAACGAAGGAGGAACTCCCTCACAGGGAGGACAATTAACCCCGTGGAACAACTTGCCACCAGAAGTTGTGGGTGCTCCATCACTGGAGGCCTTGAAGAAGAGATTGGACAGCCATTTGTCTGGAATGGGATAGAGTCTCCTGCCTGAGCGGGGGGGTTGGGCTAGAAGACCTCCAAGGCCCCTTCCCTCATTCGGGTACTCTGACGTGTTGCCCTCAGCCTGGCTCAGAGGGTCAAACTCCAGAGCATCTTCCAGTGTTGTTTTCTTTCTTATGTGGCTGGATTGAAGCCTCAGCTGGGAGGAGGGGGATAGACAGCCCCCCCCCTCCCCAACCCTGCCCCATTCCCACATTTATTTTCTTAACTAATATCCTGGGCTTTTTTCTTTTTTTTGGAAGACATTGGATTTCATAATCTTTGGGCTCCTGCACAAAGACTTCATTATGTTTCTCCTGCCTCCGAATTTTCTTTTATGCTGCAATTTGTCTCCTCCCCCTCCCCCACCCAACAATTTGGACTAGGTTTTAAAACAAGTTAATATATAGCATTGAGTCATGTGGTTTTCTTAAAAAAAGGAAAGAAAAGAAGAAAGAGACCTCTCTGTATTTTCTTACTCACCTTGAGAGCCAGCATCTCGGCTCTCTGGGGCTGTCCCTTTCACTCCAAGGCCTTTTCAGGACGCCCACCCCCTGCCCCCAGCCCCAAATCCACGGCACTGTCCTCCTGTGCAAAGGACCCGGCTGTGGGCAAGGCTTGGCCCCACTCCTAGCCACGAGACGCTCCTGTGGGGAGGCCACAGCTTTTGCTTTTAATGACTTCTTCGGATTCTGGAGACCAACAAAGAGGAACCTTTGTAGCTCAGGATTGAAACGAAGGAGCCTAGCCCTGATGATGTTCCCTAGTTGGGTCATGAAACGTCTGCAAGAAAACCACCAAGCTCAGAGAGCACCAGGGGACACACAGTCCTCCTCTTCCCCCTTCCCCTTCCTCCTCCTCCTTCCTGCAAACCCCACTCCCTTCTTGCACTGATGATGTTCCCTAGTTGGGTCATGAAACGTCTGCAAGAAAACCACCAAGCTCAGAGAGCACCAAGGACTCCTCTTCCTGGATGGAAACAAATCAAGGAGAGAAGCAACTTGGAATGAAGGAGAAACCTCCTGACAATTAGAACAAATAACCAGTGGAACAGCCTGCCTCCAGAAATTGTGGGTGCTCCATCCCTGGACTCTTTGAAGAAGAGCCTGGACAGCCCCCTGTCTGAGATGGTGGAGGGTCCACTTATAAACCTGAACATGCCCACCCCAAACCATTCCTTCCTGGCAGGACTGCCGCCCCCATCAGTTACCACGTACAGCTGGCCCTGGATTTACCCCCACAGTTCACTTACTGTTACTAACTTAACAACGGCAGTGATTCGCTTTACAGCGGTGGCAAAAAAGGTTGCAAAATGGGGAAAACCTCACTTAACCAATGTTTCTCTTAGCAGCAGAAATTTTGGGCCCCATTGTGGTCACATATTGAAGACTAACTGTACAAATTCCCCCCAAAATATATTAACAACCAAAAAGCAAACAAAGAGAGATAAAATGTTTTTTTAAAAAAAACAGTGTGCATTGAAAATCTCTCTTTCTGCAGAAAAGCGAGTGTGTGTGTGTGTGTGTGTGTGTGTGTGTATGTGGAGGGGGGGGTCAGTATGCCCTCCCCATGACAAAACCAAACCGACTTCTGTTTTAGGGTGGGGTGACAGACGACAAGAGCGATGATGGGAAATCAGTGGCGACCCTCAACTTCGGAGTGAACCGACCGACCATTTCGTGCATCTTTGACTGTAAGTATCCCCTCGGGGGGGGGGGGAAGAAGGGGGGGGATCCGTGGGTCAGAGGGGCTGGAAAGGTTCCAAGCCATGAGAAGCAGCCTTCCAATATGTGAGGGGCCTTCGCAGTGAGGAGGGGGTCTCCAAAGCTCCAAAATGCAAGATGAGAAACAAGGGAGGGAAAGCAATCAAGGAGAGAAGCAACCTGGAATTGAGGAGGAATTTAATCAGGGGAACTACCTGCCTCCAGAAGTTGTGGATGCTCCAATGCTGGAAGTTTTTAAGAAGAGATTAGAGCACCATTTGTCTGAAATGGTTTAGGGCAGAGGTGTCAAGCTGAAGGCCTGGGGGCTGGATGCGGCCCACAGGGGACTTAGATCTGACCGTGGGGCCACCCTGGAAAGAGCGAGGGTCCGGCCTGCAGTGCTTCCGCCAGCGAAAGTGGCTCCCGAGCTCCGTTTCCGACTGCCGTGGCCTCCTGCAACCCTCGTGTGGCCCTTCCAGGTTCCGTTTTGACTGGCAGAGGGCTGCAGGAGGCCATGGCAGCTGAAAACGGAGCTCGGGAGCCCTCTTTCGCTGGCAGAAGCACTCAGGCCGCCACAGGCGCCCCCGACATGAGTGACATCGAGCTGGCCACAGCCAACCTGGCCTCATACCCACGGCCCCCTGAGGTCAAACACAACCCTGATGTGGCCCTCACTGAAATCGAGTTTGACACCCCTGATTTAGGGTCTCCTGCTTGAGTAGGGGGTTGGACTAGATGACCCTCTCTTCCAACTCTTCTGTTCTGTTCCATTCTGTTCCGTTCTATTCTATTCCGTTCCATTATTATTCTATTCTATTCTATTCTATTCTATTCTATTCTATTCTATTCTATTCTATTCTATTCTATTCTATTCTATTCTATTCTATTCTATTCTATTCTATTCTATTCCTTTCATTCTTATTTCTATTCTATTCCATTCCATTATTCTATTCTGTTCTGTTTTGTTCTGTTCTGTTCTATTCTATTCTATTCTCGTCACATTGGGGAGAGTTTGATTTCATTATTTTTGATCTGCCTTAGAATCAGAGAATCTGAGTGGGTCCAAGAGTTATTGAAAGAAGAATGAAACTATGAAATAGTGATAACAACAACAACATACATTGATAAGGGAGACAGGGTGGGGTCAGACCAGGAAGGGTCTCCAAAGGTGGCAACGTTAAGACTCGTGGACTTCAGCTCCCAGAATTCCCCAGCCAGCATCCCCCAATTTGCATAGCTGGCTGAAGAATTCTGGGAGTTGAAGTCCAGAAGTCTTAACGTTCCCACGTTTGGACACCCCTGCTCTAGACCCTTCATTTTGAAGCCAGGTGTTCAGTTCCATATTGTTGCTTTTGATGTGTTGTTGTGTTTCTCTCCTTGAAGACGGAAATCGCTACCACCTGCGCTGCTACGTCTACCAGGCGAGGGATCTGCTGGCCTTGGATAAGGACAGTTTTTCAGGTAAGACGTTCCCTAGTTGGGTCCTGAAACGCCTGCAAGAAAACGTCCAAGCTCAGAGGGGACCAAGGACCCCCCCCCACCCCACCCCCACCCCAGTTCAACCCAGAGCTACGAATCTTCTCCTTCATCGGATCTAATTTGGGAATTCTTCTGAAACACTTGAGTGGCACCAGACTTTCAAGCCAACCTCTCTAGATGAGGTGAAAAGGCCGAGGTTCCTTTTTGGGACCATTTTGACCTCTGATCCTCTTTTCCATTGGAACAGGGACCTCTGTGGGGCAGCGGGTGGACAGATGCCCTTTGCCTCCAACCTTTGCCCTTCCCCAATGAGCCCCCAGATGCTCCTCTTCCTCTGGGGTGGCTTTCATGGAGAAAGCGATTCCTAAAGAGGGACCAAGCGATCACCACCTACGCCAAATCCAGAGGGATCTGCTCTTTCCCTCCAGAAAAGCTCTCCTTTCTCCTGCACACACACGCATGCACACGGGTGTGTGTGTGTGTGTGTGTGTGCGTGTGTGCGTGTGTGTGTGTTTTTGAGCATGTTTGTTGCCTTGAACTCAAAGTCTCTCTCCAAACGGATGACCTCATCCTTCCTGATTGGCTGGACCGAGTGGGAGTAGCTTTCTCTGCATGGACGGCAGCCAATGACAACAGCCGCCCAGATGTCGACAGGATGGAGTTGTGATTTGCTGTTGGTGGAACAAAGCATAAAGGAGCCCCTTTCAGGGCCATAGAAGTGAAGCCTGGGACGGGTGCAGAGGGGAGACGGAGGCGTCTGTTGGAGGGCTTTCGCAAATTGGGTGGAGGGCAGCACAGTCGGCGTCCCCCTGGCCCAGCACGGAAGGCAGAAACGCAGCCACAGCTGAGGTGCCTCTTCCCATCACAAGAGATCACGTGAAGTCCTAGTAAAACCTTTGTAAAGCCTTAGTAAGGCCACACCTGGAATCCGTCTTCGGTCCCCACATTACAAAAAAGATGCGGAGACTTTGGAAAAGGGGCAGAGAAGGGAAACTCAGAGGATTTAGGGGCTGGAGACTAAACCATAGGAAGAATGGTTGCTGCAGGGGGGGGGGGATTCAGCCGGTTGTGGCCGGTTCTGGAGAACCGGTAGCGGAAATTTGGAGTAGTTCAGAGAACCAGTAAATACCCCCTCCCCCCACCTATTCTCTGCCTCCCGAGTCCCAGCTGATTGAGAGGAAACGGGGAGCTTGCAGTGTCTTTCCCCTGCCACGCCCACCAAGCCACGCCCACCAAGCCACGCCCACAGAACCAGGAGTGAACGTTTTTGAATCCCACCACTGGGTTGCAGGATTTGGGTTTGACTAGTCTAGAGAAAAGAAGGACCAGGAGGTGACATGATGACAGGCTTCCAGTATTTGAGGGGATGCCCCAAAGAAGAGGGGGGCAACTGATTTCCCAAGGCACCTGAAGACAGGAAACAGTGGATGGAAACTAATCAAGGAGAGAAGCAACCTGGAATTAAGGAGTAGCTTCCTGACACTGAGGGCAATTAATCTGTGGAACAGCTTGCCACCAGAAGTTGTGGGGGCTCCATCACTGGAAGTTTTCAAGCCACCTGTCTGGAATGGCATAGGGTCTCCTGCTTGAGTAGGGGGCTGGACTAGAAGACCTCCAAGGTCCCTTCTGGCTCTTTTCTGATTGAGACTGATCCCATCGGTCTCGGTGGTTCCCAACCTACATTAAGGCCCACAGAGGCAGCTGTGTGTGGATGGGTGGGGGTGGGTGGGCAGAAGCTCCACATCCAGGGCCTAGCATTAAAGAATGGGCAGCAAACCTTCTGGGCTCCCCCAGCCTCACGACGAGGAAGAGGGGTTTAAAAGCCCTTGAGATTAGATCTGGAGGTGACATATAGAACATAGAATAATAGGGTTGGAAGGCACCTGGGAGGTCTTCTAGCCCAACCCCCTGCCCATAGAAGGAGATCCTATACCATTCTGGACTTCCTTTTGGCTTGAGGGATGGATACACCTGGTCATAGAAAGAATAACAGAGCAACAGAATTGGAGATCTTCTAGTCCAGCCCCCTGCTCAACCAGGAGATCTGGCCTATACTGTATCAGACAAATGGTTGTCCAATTGCTTCTTGAAAACCTCCACTGATGGAGCCCCCACAACTTCTGGTGGCAAGCTGTTCCACGGATTAATTGTCCTCACTGTTAGGAAGTTTCTCCTTAATTCCAGGTTGCTTGATGGGTTTCCATCCATTATTTCTTCTCCTGCTTTGGGCAATAAGCTGACCCCCTCTTCTTCGTGGCAGTCCCTTAGTTATTGGAAGACCTCTCTCATGTCACCCCTAGTCCTTCTTTTCACTATAGCCAATTCCTGCAACCGTTCTTTCTATCAGAGACTGGGCAGCCTCGGTCTTCTGGCTTCATCCAGCCTAAGAGGGAGGTTTTGAAACTGCTTGAGATTTGATCTGGAGGGGAAGCAGGGTCTCCATTGGGCTCCTTGGTTGCCCAAGTCCAGAAATTCAAAATGATGGGTTCATTTTTGAAGATGGTATTGACTAAAGCAGGGGGGTCCAAAGTTGGCCACTTTAAGACTTGCGGAGTTGAAATCCAAAGTGGCCAACTTTGGACACCCCTGCCCCTTAACTAGAGCCTGAAGAAGCAGGAGTGATTGGATGGCTGTGAGCAGGAATGGTGAGGTATCCTTTGAAGATTCAGCTCCCAACTTGGTGGCCTCCTCCAAGAGAAGAAGGAAGCCTGAGATCTACATTCATTTATTCTCACAGGGTTCCTAAAACCCAGGTTTTTTTTTGTTTTTTTTTGTTTTTTGGGTGATTATAGCTATCTGAAGAATGCCATCTCCTATTGTGCTCCACCTCTGGATTTCTTCTCTTCAAGTCAAAAGGGGGCATCGTTTCTTGCTGATGATAACAGGACCAGGAATAGCCCAGAGGTGCTTTTCCAAAAGTCAGATTGACTTTCTTGCTTTTATTCCTTGAAAACGTTTCACTTCTCATCCAAGAAACGTTTTCAGTGAAGAACTCAAGAAGTTTCTTGGATGAGAAGCGAAAGGTTTTTTCAAAGGAAAACCACCAAGAAAGTCCAGGTGCCTTTTGGAAAAAGCACCTTTGGGACAACCATGACCTGGATCAGGGGTCAGCAACCTTTGGCTCTGGAGCCACATAAGTGCCTCTTTCATTCCTCTGCTGAGGCTCCACCATTGATAGGGCTTTCAATTAGGACAGGTAGAGGAAAAAGGACGCCGCCCTAAGAGGAGACTCTATGGTGGGGGGGGACTGGACTTCCAGGGGGCCTTCAGAATTGAACGGGGGGGGGGGGCTTCCGGTTAGGACCTTTGTGGCTCTTTGAGTGTTTTGGGCTGGCGACCCCTGACCTGGATGGTGGAGAACCTCCATAGGACATCGCTAGGAATATGGGTGAGTAGATGTGTGTCTACAATAGGGGTGATGATGTAGCTTGGGGTTCAAGGAAGGCAGACATGGTGCAGGATTATGGGGCAGAAGGTGGTGGAGATGGAGGCAAGGAAAGGCATGTAGAAATGTTGCTCGCTCAGAAGCTGAAATACACCAAGTAAATGAGATGAAGAGTGGGGAGTAGAGGAGAGAGGAAAGGGAAGAAGAGAGGGATAGGAGAGAGGAAGGGGAAGTAGAGAAGAGAAGGATGACAGAGGGAAGAAAGGAGGGAGGGAGGGAGAGGAGAGAGGGAGAAGAAAGTGATGGATAAGGTACAAATATGGTGTATGGAGAGCAGAAGAGCCAATAATCGTTTTTGGGAGTTGATGGTAAGACGAATTGATGTAAACATTTAACAATACAATACAATGTTGGCTACGTAATAGTAGACATGGGATTTATATGTTATGAAAATGAAAAAATAAAAACCTAAACAGAAGCGAAATGTCTTCAAAGAAAACCCAGAAAGTCCAGATGCCACTTGAAAAAAGCACCTTTGGGGCAGTCTTGTAAGTTGAGGACTAGCTGTCCATACTAAAAGCTCAGCCGTGCTCCTGGGCACCACGGAAGGTGGACTATCCAATTATCTCCTCCTCCTGTCCTTCACAGATCCCTACGCCATCGTCTCCTTCCTCCACCAGAGCCAAAAGACGGTGGTCGCAAAGAACACGCTAAACCCCACCTGGGATCAAACGCTGATCTTCTACGAGATTGAAATCTTTGGGGCTCCCCAAAATGTTGCTGAATCCCCTCCTGACATCGTGATTGAAATCTATGACCAGGACACCTACGTAAGTGGGCAAAGGGCAAGAAGCCAGGCCAAGCAGGAGGCCCTCCGTTCAGTTATGGTCAGAGCAGAGATTGCGGGCGGGCATTAAGAAGACAATCAGGAGATCACAACCTACAGCTAGTTTCTTGCAGGCCTCTCATGACCCAACTAGGTAACGACATCAATAATCTTCTTCTTCTTCTTCTTCTTCTTCTTCTTCTTCTTCTTCTTCTTCTTCTTCTTCTTCTTCTTCTTCTTCTTCTTCTTCTTCTTCTTCTTCTTCTTCTTCTTCTTCTTCTTCTTCTTCTTCTTCTTCTTCTTCTCCTTCTGCTTCTCCTTCTCCTTCTCCTTCTCCTTCTTCTCCTTCCTCCTCCTCCTCCTCCTTCTTCCTCCTCTCTCCTCCTTCCTCCCTCGTTCTCTCCACAAACCCCACTCCCTTCTAGCACTGATGATGTTACCTACTTGGATCATGAAATATTTGCAAGAAACCACTAAGCTCAGAGAGCAACAAGGATCTCTCATTTCAACCCTGAGCTACAAATATTTTCTTCTACTGTATCAGTAGAGTGACACTGCATGGAAATGCTAAAATTAGCAGTCTCCTCTCTTCCTTCCTCTCTTCCTCTTCCTCCCTCCCTTTATTATTTTTTTCTGTCATCACCTCACAATTCTAGACAGGTCTGGGTGGCTTACAATGAAATAAAAACATGTAGATGTAAAACCAATTGCAAATATTAAAAAACCAGATTCAAATGACAGAGGATTAAGAGTGATCTCAGAATCTGCCCCCCCTCTTCCTCCCTCGGACCAGGGTGCGGACGAATTCCTGGGCCGCTGTGTTTGCAAGCCCACTCTTGACCACACACCGAGGTTGTCCTGGTATCCCATCGTGAGGGGCAGCCGGACTGCAGGGGAGCTGCTGGCGGCCTTTGAGCTGATCCAGAGAGAGAAGGTGAGTTGGGGGCTTGTGGGGAGGACTTGAAGCCTGGAAGGGGGGGGAGCAGGAGACCTGAAGGCTGAAGGGGGGGGGGTGCAGATGCAGCTCAGCCAAAGGGGGAATTCTGCTCCCAAGGCCATGGAAGGGATTAGAGATCTAACCATGGGTGAAGCCATGATGCCCTCACACCTACCCTACATCCTTTCAAGTAGTCCTCGATTTATGACTGACCCATTAGCGACCATTAAAAGTTACAACAGACCTCCCTGAGGGTACTTACGAACCGGATGAGGAGTTCTGACGACTGTCCTCCCCTGCCGGTCGCCTGTCTGCCCTTTGGACCTCAGTACCCGACCTGCCTTTATGGCCGTTTGCAGCTTCCCACAGCCATCACGTTTTTAAACTGAAAACCGGCATTTGCTTCCCAATGTTCGCCGAAACTGGCCTAGAGCGACACCATTGGTTCGCTTAACGACCGCAACACTTGTTTAACGACTGCTGCAAAAAAGTCGTAAGTTTGAGTCAGTCGCGTAGGTGGCCTGATTTATGATGTCCTGACTCTGATGGGGAGGCTGCTTTACAGTTGTAAGTCAAGGACTAGCTGGAAGTAAATGACGTCGCAGGGGGTGGCAGTGCCCCCCCCCCAAATGTTCGTCCCATCCCTCTTCTCTCCCCCACTGGCTGTTTTGTCCATCTTCAGTCCGGTGGCTCCCTCTCCTTAAGCAGCAGGTGGCACACGAGCCCAAATTTTTATAATTTATATTATATTATTACATCATCATCATCATCATCATCAAATTATAAAATTAATATAATTTTCAATACTCAGATGCTAACAATTCTTTTAATGCAAATAATAATAATAATAATAGTAGAGGCTGGAGTAGCCTGTGGGGCCACCCTGGAAAGAGTGAGGGTCGGGCCTGCCGTGCTTCCCCCGGCGAAAGTGGCTCCGAGGCTCCGTTCCCGACTGCCGTGGCCTCCCGCAACCCTCCTGTGGCCCTTCCGGGCTCCCTTTGGAGTGGCAGAGGGCTGCAGGAGGCCGTTCCTGTATTGCCACCAGCATAAAATAATTCTGAAATCCATGCCTGTGAAGATGAGGGTGCTAAGACCCCCCCAAAAGTGATTTCTGTGTCGGGGGGTGGTGGTCTCAGAGGTCGGGGAGGGGGTCTTCCTGCTCGTCCACAGGCAGACTCCTAACTTCTGGCCTGGAATTCTGGCTGCCCATCTTGAAAGGATGCAAAGCCTGGTGCTGGCCACACGGTGGCGCTCTTGGACTGAGGAGGGGTGCTTGGGCTACCCTGCAGGGCTTGGGAGGGGGCTTCCTTGGGCTTCTGGGCTTAACCCAGCGGAGAGGGGAGGGGCTCTCTGGAGAGCCCAGGGCTTCCCTGAGCAGAAGGTGGAAGAGAAAGGGCTCCGGCGGAGGATGGGAGCCTCATGGCGATGCCCCTTTCTGTCCTTTCTGGGCATCAGAAGTAGTTTGCTCTTTCCTGCCCCTCCTCCCTTTTCCTCTCCTCCTCCTCTCCTTCTTTCTTCTCTTCTTCTTCCTTCTCTTCCTCCTTCCTCCTCTTCCTTGTCCCCAGCTCCTCTTCCCTTTGTCTCTCCTCCTCCTCTTCATCTTCCTCCTCATCCCCAGCTTCCCTTCCAGCTGCTCCTCTCCTCTTTCCCCCTCCCCTCCTCCTCCCCCTCCCCCCTCCCCCCTCCCCCCTCCTCTTCCAGCCATTCATCCTATTTTTTAGTCTCCAGGCCTTTGATCGTCTTACTTTCTCTTCTCTGCCCTTTTCCCAAAGTCTCAACACCTTTTTTGTAATGTGGGGACCAAACCCTGATTCCATGTTGGTTGAATGCTGAGCCATTCCTCTGTCATGAAGCAGGATTTGTGCATCTCTGAAGCGTCCAAGACTTTCTCCTGGGCCGTCATGCAACTTGACCTGTTTGAGGAGTGACGAGCGCTGGCTGGGGAATTCTGGGAGTTGAAATCCAGGCACCTTAAAGCTGAGAAATGCCAGAGGGTTGAGAGGTCCCAAGCCCCATTTCTCAACCTTGCCAGCTTCAAGATGTGTGGACTTCAACGTTTGCCATGCCAGAGTTTTCTTCTTCCTCCGAGAACCAGGCTGTCACTTGGATATTCGTTGTGTGTTTTTCTCTTCCAGCCAGCTGTCCATCACATCCCAGGCTTTGAGGTAAGACTCTCCTGGTGTCTGCAGATGCTGCGGTGTCTGCTTTGGGTCATCACTGAGCTGGGCAGGATTGTGGTTGAAGGCAAGAATCCAGAGCTTTCCTCAAAATGGTGACATAACAGAATAACAGAGTTTGAAGGGACCTTAGAGGTCCTCTAGTCCAACCCCTCACCCAAGCAGGAGAGACTACACCATTCCAGACAAATGGCTGCCCGATCTCTTCTTGAAACCTCCAGTGATGGAGCATTCACAACTTCTGGTGGCAAGCTGTTCCACTGGTTAATTCCCACTATCAGGAAATTCTCCCCAATTCCAGGTTTCTTCTCCCCTTGATTAGTTTCCATCCATTGCTTCTTGTCCTGCCTTCTGCTGCTTTCTAGAATAGGCTGACCCCCTCTTTGTGGCAGCCCCTCAAAGATCAACAAAGCAAAGCAATATATGTAGGAAAAGTTAGAGCGCCTTCCGGTTGCTCCATCCTGGCCCTCAACCTTCTGAATGTTAAGATGACTTCAGGTCCCAGAATCCCCCAGCCAACCCTGCTGCCTGGGGAACTCTGGGAGCTGAAGTCCACACATCGTAAAGGTGAGAAATTTGGAACACCGTTTCTCAACCTTCCTTAACTTGAAGCCGTGTGGACTTCACCTCCCAGAATCCCCCAGCCTGCTTGGCTGGCTGAGGAATTCTGGGAATTGAAGTCCACCCAGCTTAAACTTGATGAGTTTGAGAAAAACTCGCATACAGCTCAGGAGTTAAATGCTACCGGTTTGGGCCAGTTTGCCTGAACCGGTAGTAAATAAATGCTAATAAAAAAGTTTTAAAAAATTGAAAAGCAAGTTCTGACAATTGCACAGCAGAGCTGATTCTCAGGAGTTCTTTTTTACTTTTTTAAACCTTTTTTTTTACTACCGGTTCTAAAAAGTGCTTTAACAAAAACTAAAATAAAACTTCAGCTGTGCCACCCATTTATATCCGCTCTAAATCGCACGGCACAGCTGCGTGCCCCCCTCCACTCGCTGTTCTACTTGCCCACTTGCGGTGCACACGCAGGGCCAGCAAACCAGTAGCAGACTTGAGAGCATTTGCACCCTTGGTACAGATTCCAATCTGCTGTCACAACACCCATTTGGTTATTTGCTCCTCATCACCCATGGTTCCTTTCTGGATGCCCATAATGGGAGGGACACCTGGGTCCCGTTGGAAAGCAAAGGCTGGGTCTTAGTGCAGCTGTGGATGATGGGACCCACATGCTCAAATTCCTCTTCCAAATTGGGACTGGAAGAGGAGGAGCTTATTTTGTTGCCAACATTTTAGGTCTATACCTCAGTCTGATTGTATGCCAGGCTATTGGGTTGTCTAGCCAAACCACAGCAGAAATAGGGGCAAGCCAACTTTGCTTGAGGTCAACCAAGCTAAACAGGGTTAGACCTGGTTTGTCCTGGAGGAAGCCCCAAGGCAGCCTGGAAAGTTAAAAAAG
>NC_138558.1:1074348-1084429 GCF_964273705.1 Natrix helvetica | reverse complement strand
GTTCGCCCCTATGGCCAGCGATGGTGTCAGCTGGCTGAACCGAGGTGCCGGTAGCCACAGCCACTCGGTCTTGGAGGGGTTGAGTTTGAGTCTGTTGTCCCCCATCCAGACCCCGACGGCTTCCAAACACCGGGACATCACTTCGACAGCCTCGTTGGGGTGGTTTGGGGTTGAAATGTATAGCTGAGTATCATCAGCGTACAGGTGGTACTCAACCCCAAAACCACGGATGATCTCACCCAGCGGCTTCACATATGCGTTGAACAGGAGAGGCGAGAGGACCGACCCCTGTGGCACCCCACAAGTGAGTGGCCTCAGGGTCGACCTCTGCCCCCCTGTCAACACACATTGCTTCCGGTCGGAGAGGTAGGAGCCGAACCACCGCAAAACGGTGCCTCCGACTCCCATCCCCTCTAACCGGCGCAATAGGATACCATGGTCGATGGTATCAAAAGCCGCCAGAGGTCTAATAGGACCAGGATAGAGGAACAACCCCTATCTCTGGCCCTCCAGAGATCATCGACCAACGCGACCAAGGCTGTCTCTGTGCTGTGCCCGGGTCGGAAGCCGGACTGGCGTGGGTCTAGATAGTCGGATTCGTCCAGGTGTCGCGGGAACTGCTGCGCCACCACATTCTCAACAACCTTCGCCAAAAAGGGGAGGTTGGAGACTGGACGGTAATTAGCTAGCTCCATTGGGTCGAGCGAAGGTCTCTTGAGCAAGGGTCTCACCACCGCCTCTTTCAAGGCGGTTGGTAAGTATCCCTCACCCAATGAGGCGTTCACCAGGCCCAGAAGCCAGCCTCGTGTCACCTCCCAGGCTGCCAGTACCAGCCAGGAGGGGCACGGGTCCATTGAACATGTAGTGGGCCGCAGCCGTCCACGCAACCTGTCCAAATCCTCGGGGGCAACAGAGTCAAACTCCTCCCAGAATGGTCTCTCAAGACTCGCTGTTGGCGGCTCGTCTGGTCCACTGACGGAGGTCCATCCGCTCCGGATCTGAGCAATTTTGTCCTGCAGATATTCCCCAAACTCCTCTGCTCTTCCCTGTAAGGGTGTCTCCCGCGTCCCCTGCGATAAAAGGGAGCGGGTCACCCGAAACAGGGCGGCAGGGCGGTTATCCGCGGACGCAATAAGGGCGGCACAATGCCTCCGCTTGGCCGCTCTTATTGCCACGAGGTAAGTCCGCAAATAGGCTCTTACCTGTGTTCGGTCAGATTCGGAGCGTGAGGACCTCCACCTGCTCTCTAGACGTCTCCTGTGGCGCTTCATCACCCTTAGCTCCTCAGTAAACCAAGGAGCCCGGGTGGGTCGATGCCGCAGGAGAGGTCGCAAAGGCGCAACCCGGTCCAAGGCCCCAGTCGTCGCCCTATTCCAGGCAGTCACTAGGTCCTCGGAACGGGAGTGGGACAGGGCTACAGGTATTGGCCCAAGCTCCGTCTGGAATCTGTCCGATTCCATCAGGTGCCTGGGGCGGTACCAGCTTGTAGAGTCTGGTTCCGCCTCCTCGCGGTGGGGGATAGCGCCAGGGAAGTCCAGCCGGAGGGATGAGTGATCTGACCATGACAGGGGCGTGATGACTAAGTCCCCTATTCCCAGATCACTCGTCCACTGTTCAGATACAAAAATGAGGTCCAGTGTGTGGCCCCCTTCGTGAGTGGGGCCCTGAACTAATTGGGTCAGGTCCATGGCCGTCATGGAAGCCATGAACTCCCGAGTCACCTCGGAAGCCGCTCCCGTTGACGGCAAGTTGAAGTCCCCCATGACCAAGAGTCTGGGGGTCTCAACTGCCGTCGCTGAGATTAGCTCGAGGAGCTCGGGCAGGGCTGCTGATGCATAGCGAGGAGCCAAGTATACAATCAGCAAGCGCCTCCCTGGGCCCCAGTTCACACCAAGGGACTCACACCCGGGTATCTGAGGGACAGTGAACTTTTTATTTTTAGTATGAGGCTAAAAATAAAAAAGCGTTTAAAAAAAATCTTCCAAGCGGTGCCGGTGGTGGTGGTGGTGGGGGGGCCTGCATTGGGGGGCTGGGGAGGGGGACGGGGGGCTCCAATTACGCCCAAGCAGAGTTGGCAATGCCATCACGCACAGCAAGCTCTTCTGTTTAGGCAGCTCCTGGCAAGTGCCAGGGAAAATTAGCCTCCCCCCCATCCCTCCCCCCCCCACGAGCAGCCTTGGCCGGCCCCCACCCTGCCCGCCTCCCTGCAGCCCTCATTAAATATACATCGGCGGGATCTATAAATAAATACGACCCGATCTGATGTTTGAAATGGATCTGCCTCCTTAATTTAATGCAATAATTCTTTTTTGGCTAGAAAAAGTGACTGCAGCCGAAATTGCTTCCAACTGCCCCTGGTTGAGAGCCCCCTTTGGTTTTTTTTCCTGCCTGAGGGGTTTCCTTTCCTTTGGAGGCTAACACCCCCCCCCCCCGGGATCGGGTTTATGGGGAAGCCTGGGGATTTTTGCTCTCTGGGAAGACGTGGGCCACGACGGGAGGGGGGGCTACGGGGGGCTCCCACCCGTTTGCAAGGGCTGACCGATCCCAATTTCAGGAATTTGGAGTGCCCTGATGCCCAGCAGCTCATAGCACGATGCTACCGCTGGACATTTTACACAGGTAGTCCTCGACTTATGGCCACCAGGGAGCCCCGGATTTCAGTTTTACCTCATTATACGACTCTTCTCACCACTGTCGTTAAGTGAATCCCTGCAGCTGCCAGTGAATAACCTGGTTGTTAAGTGAATCTGTCTTCCCCATGGACTTTGCTCGTCAGAAGGTCGCAGAAGGGATCACGTGACCCCGTGGACCCTGCGGCCGTCATAAAGACAAGCCAGTCGTAAGTGTGGGAAAACGATCACACGTCCCTATTTTCACTGCTCTTGCACTGAAAATGGTCACTAAGAGAGCTGTTGTAAGCCGAGGGCTACCTGCTTGTCAGCCTCTTCTCCTCCCTCAAAGGGAAGTTGGAAACATAGAAAAGGGATGGCAGAAAAATCACCTGGTGGCCCCCCAGTCTGCCTTTCATTTTTTTTAAAAAAAATCTTGTTGCTTTTGTTTACTTTATTTTTGTTTATTTTATTTTTAATTCAGCCCACGGGGTTAAAAAAACCCCAGGAGATGAATCCACGGAAGCAGAAGATGCTTCGCTATTAATACAGGGGGTGTTGCAACAGGCGAGGAGCAAAGCTTTGGGGGTCACCTGAATGGCAAAACCCTCCCAGCTCGGCTTCCGATCTGGAGACCCCCGAGGGTCTGACTCCCTTTGGGCCTGAATCTGAAGAACGGCTCCTTCCATTTAGCCAACACTACGCACCCTTCGTTTTGCCTGCGAGTGAAGTCACCGGAAGGAATAAGAAAACAACAGAATAAGAGAGCGGGAAGGGACCCTGGAGGTCTTCTAGTCTGACCTCCTGCTCAAGAAGGAGACCGTTCTGGACCAATGGTTGTCCGATCCCTTCTTTAAAACCTTCAGTGTTGAAGCATTCACAATTTCTAGTGGCAAGCTGTTCCACTGATTAATTGTCCTCACTGTCATGAAATTTCTCCTTAATTGTTTCTCTACTTGCTTAGTTTCCATCTGTGGCTTCTTGTCCCGCCTTCAGGGACTCTAGAGAAGAGGTTAGCAGAATAATAGATTAACAGAGTTGGAGGGGACCTTTGAGGTCTTCTAGTCCAGCCCCCTACTCAGGCAGGAAACCTTATACAAAGACAAAAGACTGTCTAGTGATGGAGTGCCCAGAACTTCTGGTGGCAAGCAGTTCCACTGGTGAATTGTCCTCACTGTCAGGAAGTTTCTCCTTACTTCTGGGTTGGTTGGAGGAACCAGCAAATGGGCTTCTGTTTCTCTTACCGCCTAAAAGAGACGCACTGACCCAATTTATGTCTCTTCCAGTCTGCAGATTCGGACCTGCCTTACCCTCCACCCCAGAGGGAGCCCAACATCTACATGGTCCCTCAAGGAATTAAGCCTGTTCTCCAGCGAACGGCCATCGAGGTAGGCATAGAAGTCCTTGTGAATGGAGGACCTCTGAAAACCTTTAAGGAAAGAGAATTGCCCATTTTTAAAAATAAACTTTTCTTAATTTTCTATTGTTGACATTTTGTTGGTGCTTAATAATCACCGCGTTGTCTGGGTTATTTCATTTGCTTAGCAGTAGAGATCGCGTTCTTCATCCCCACCCCTTCTCTGGCAAAATAAGCTCCGTCTTGGCTAACATTCCGTGGGTTTGGGGGGCAGGTCTTGGCCTGGGGCCTTCGGAACCTGAAGAGCTACCAGTTGGCCAGCGTGGCTTCTCCCAGCCTTCTGGTGGAGTGTGGTGGGCAGATGGTCCAGTCAACTGTGATCAAGAACCTGAAAAAGAATCCCAACTTTGACGTCTCCGTCCTCTTCATGGAAGTGGTGAGGCAGCTTCATTCTGCGTCCTCTTCTCCCTCGCGACAAGAGGAAATTATATTTACTCTTTCGGTCTTATCTGAATCAATATTGTCTCTCTTTTTTTGAACAGTTTATTTATGCATTTTCCTTAACATACACAAGCACTTTTATGAACAGTGTGTTTTCTGGGTTAATTTACTTATATCTCTCTATATAAAAGCCAAATGCCACTCACTCGTCATGAAATCTCCAGAACTATAAAGCCTACAAACTTGAAATTTGGCACGCATGTTCCTCTTGGCTTCTAGGTCCCCGCTAAGAAAGGATTTGTTGAAATGACCATCAGATCATCAATATTTCTTATACAGTATTATATTAACATGCGTCAATGCTAAGGAGGTAGATGTTCTACTCCCCCTCCCCACCTAAAAGGAACTCTGTTCCAACTGCCAGTTGCCTTATATTAATATGCTCTGATGCTAAGGAGTTGCACATTCTACATTAATTTTCAAGCTTTTAGTATCAAGCCCAATCACATGATTTTGTAGCAAAGCACAGGTATCCAGCTAGTAATAGTATATAATATAATAATATATTAAACATAACATACCTAATAGTATTTTAACAATTTCTGATTTCTACTTTTATTGTCCAGCCATTGATAAAATAGGTCCCGTGTTTGAAAATATTCTGCATCTTTTATCTTGAATGTCAACCTATCCATTTCTGCACAATCTAGTGATTTTTAAACTACATCTTCTGCTATGGGTGGTTCTTTGTTTCCCCAGTGTTGTGCATGTTACAATTCTTGCTGCCGTCAAGACATGTAATATTAAATAGATTGAATAAATCTTGTCCCTTCTTCTTCTTCTTCTTCTTCTTCTTCTTCTTCTTCTTCTTCTTCTTCTTCTTCTTCTTCTTCTTCTTCTTCTTCTTCTTCTTCTTCTTCTTCTTCTTCTTCTTCTTCTTCTTCTCCTCCTCCTCCTCCTCCTCCTCCTCCTCCTCCTCCTCCTCCTCCTCCTCCTCCTCCTCCTCCTCCTCCTCCTCCTCCTCCTTTTCCTTCCTCTGCCCTTGTCCTTCTTCCAGCGTCTGCCGAGGGAAGACCTCTACTGTCCTCCCATCGTCATCAAAGTCATTGACAACAGGCCCTTTGGCCGCAAACCTGTGGTGGGCCGGTGCACCATCCGGTCCCTGCAAGAATTCTTCTGTGACCCCTACAAAGAAGACGCCGTGTTTCCTGAAACCCGCGCAGGTCAGGATGGGCTTTCCTGGAACCACTACCTGATAGGTCAGATTAGCAAAGGAAGCCTTGCTTTTGAGCAGAGGCCTCTCAACTTGGCCACTTTGAGACTTGTGGACTTCAACTCCCAGAATTCCACAGTCAACTTGGCTACTTTAAGACTTGTGGATTTCAACTTTCAGAGCTGGCTGGGGAATTCCTGGAGTTAAAGTCCACAAGTCTTAAAGTAGCCAAGTTGACTGTGGAATTCTGGGAGGTGAAGTCCATAGGTCTCAAAGTGGCCAGGTTTGGAGACCCTTGTTGTTGAGTATCATCTGAAGGTTTGACTACCTGTGTGGTCCACCGAAGTCACTTCATTATGGTGACTTCCTGAAGGTCTGATTATCCATGGTCGCCTATCTGTGGGCTTGTTGGTTCAGGGTTGGTTTTATGGTGTCTGTTCTTCTTCTCCAACACGTCAACCTCCAGATGTTATTGAATACAACACCCAGAACAATGATGGACTGGAGAAGACTTTGCATGTGGCCTGCTTGATAGCTTAATGTACCTTGAACCTTCCCAGACAATGTGTCTAAATCACAGTGTCCAAAGTGTCCCTGTTCCATCTTCTTGGTGGGAAAGACTTCTTTGGAAGGCAGCTGTTGAGTGACAGGGATGGTTTGAAAGACATGTTGATGGAAGCAAGAACAGCCAACTCCAAAAGCTGAAGCCAGGTTTCTTCTTCATTTGTTACAGATGACATGACCCTCACCCCAAAAGATGATGTTCTGATTGACATTGATGACAAAGAACCTCTCATCTCTGTCCAGGTAAGCCAGCTCAGGTGCTAGGATAACATCAGATGGAAAGAAGCATGAAGGAGCAACCTTCAAGGCTAATGTTGTTGTGCAACTACCTGTGGGGAGAACTCCTTTGAGGCTGGTTGGGGCTGCATCTTGGGGATGATACAAGCAGGTGCAGAATTGACAGCTGCTGAGGTCAATGAGGGAAAGAGTCTTGAGATGCAGGAGTGAGGTATGCCTGGTTTAGTGAAGGGGAGACCTGATAGCAGTCTTCCAGTACTTAAGGGGGAATCAAGGTATTCTCCAACCCATCCAAAGGCAGGAGAAGAAGAAGCAACAGATGGCACATAATCAAGGAGAGAAGCAACCCGGAACTAAGGAGGAATTTCCTGACAGTGAGGACAATTAACCAGTGGAACAGTTTGCCACCAGAAGTTGTGGGTGCTCCATCACCACACTATTTAAGAATAGACTGGGCAGGCATTTGTCTGGAATGGCAGAGGGTCTCCAGCTTGAGCAGGGGGCTGGACTAGAAGACCTTCAAGGTCCCTTCCAGCTCTGTTCTTGTGTCATGCACGTCTGTGCAGGGGAGACTCCACCAAACTCCCCAGAAAAGTCCAGAGTCCTGGAGGCCAAAATGTAATGAAAAAGTTGAGATCTTTGCAGCCACCACACAGAACACAGTTCAGTTGTTTCTTCCCTATAACGATCATAGCTTGGAAGGTCCCATAGAGATCATCCAGTCTAACCCCTGTGCGCAGGAACATCTTTAATAGTCCAAACCTCTCTTCCAAACCTTCAGTGAAGGAGAAGTCATATTTCAAGTGGCAGTCCGTTCCATCGGCTGACAGTGTGTTCTGCCTGGAGGTTTCTCCCAAATCTTACTTCCTTTGAGAGGGCGCTAACAGGGGACTCCTCAAGTTACGACCGTAATGGAAACCGCCCATCATGGTCATAAGTCAAAACAGGTCAGTCACATGACCAGATTGATGTCACAATCTTTTTCGCAGTGGTCGTTAAGCAGACCAGTTGGTTGTAAAGCAGCCCGCTCGGTTCTTAAGTGAACGTGAGGGTCATTAAGCGGAGACATCCTTTGCGAGGGGCAGTTTTGCAAAAAGGGAAAGTAAGGGTTGGTTTTCAGCAAAAATGTCATAAAACGAGGACCGTGGGACGCTGTAAACGGCCCAAAATGCCGTGATGTCACTGAGAGCCTGCCTGCCGTGTGGCCATGTGACGCCAGATCCTGGGCAGCCCCCAGGTGGGCCCATTGTAACTTCAAACAGTTGCTAAGTGATCGGTCATAAGTCAAGGACCACCGGTAGCTTTCCTTCAGGCTTCCCCATCCTGCATTTTTGCCTTTCGTTTTCCTGACGTTTTACATTTCTCTGTGTCAAATTACATCCTGTTTACCGCCGGTCCTTGACTTACAACCGTTCATTTAGTTCGAAGTTGCAACAGCACTGAAAAAAAGGGACTTATGTCCAGTGTTCCGCACTTATGACCGTTGCACAGCATCCCACATGTTCAAAATTCAGACACTTGGCAAGTGACTCGTATTTATGACGGTGGCGGCGTTTCAGGGTCACGCGATCTCCTTTTGCGACCTTAAGAGAACTCGAACGGGGCAGACAGATTCGCTTAACGGCTGTGTAAATTCCCTCAACCACCGCAGCGATTCAACCGTGGCAAGAAAGGTCGTAAAATGGGACAAAACTGACAACCGTCTCGCTTAGCAATGGGCACTTTGGGCTCAGCAGTGGACGTACGTTGAGGATTACCTGCATTTCTTTGTCTCTTTAGTTGTGGGCGCTGCATGGCTGGAGGTTTTTGAGGAGAGATTGGACAAACGTTTGCCCAGAATGGTGTGAGTCTCCTGCCTTGGGCAGGGGGTCAGACTAGAAGACCTTTGAGTTTCCCCTAGGACTCTACGTCATTCTACTGTGTTTAATTCTAATTTCAGCCGGGTGCTCCGGCCTTCCGTGCTTTCTCCGACTTCCCCGCTTCCCTCTGAAGTCTTAAAGCCCCCTCCCCAACCCCCCCTCCCCATTCCATGTCATCTGCAAACTTAATCCGTGTCTGTCTCCCCCTCCCCCAGGAAGTATGTAGCAATCAATGCTTGCGTCCACCTGATACTTCCCTTGCAGCCGAAGCCAGGCCCTTGGTGAGCCTTCTTGAGGTGGGGCCGTTCAGTCAACGTAATAATTGATCATTACAATAATTGGATAATTGAACGAGTTGGAAGGCTGTAATTGGATAATCCTGCCCGTTGTTTGTCTTGGCGGCCGGCAGCCCTAAATCTGATCTCGGTCGAAGCCGTGGCTGCACATGGAGATGCGGAGAGCTTCTGTTACACAGGATGTCCCCGGTGGATCATCCTTCATTTTGCATCCTCCGTTTCCTCTGACCTCCGTTCAGCCTTTTCTGGCCTGCAGGAGTTTCTCAGTTGCAACTCCCTGGATTTTCCAGCCTAAAAGTTGTTGGATTCACACGGTAGCCAGAGAGGCAGTGAGAAACCAGCTTTTACCTGATGGGTCATAAATCTCCCGGGGTGGGCCAGTGACTTCTTTGGGGGCCTCCTGGAGCAGCTTTCGGTTGCAGCTTTGGGTTTCTTAGGGGCCACCTGACATCTTTGGCCACCAGGTGTAGCATGGAAGAAGATTTAGAATAGAACAGAGCTAGAAGGGGCCTTGGAGGTCTTCTAGTCCAACCCCCTGCTCAAGCAGGAGACCCTCTACCATTTCAGGCAAGTGACTGTCTAGTCCCCTTCTTAAAAACCTCCAGTGATGGAGAGCTCACCACTTCCGAAGCTGTTCCAGTGGTTAATTGTCCTCCCTTTTAGGAAGTTCCTCCTTATTAATTCTCTCCTTGGTGAGTTTCCATCCGTTGCTTCTTGTCCTGCCTTCAGGGGCTTTGGAGAATAGGTTGACCCCCTCTTCTTCCTTGGGGCAGCCCCTCAAACACTGGGAGACTGCTATCCTGTCACCCCTAATTCTTTTCTTTAGACTAGCCAAACCCAAACCCTATTCCAGCATCAGGACATCAGAATAAGTGAGTTGGAAGGAAGGGGCCATGGAGGTCTTCTAGTCCAACCCCCTCCTCAAGCAGGAGATCCTATTGTGTTCCAGGCAAAAGACTTTTTTTCCCTTTGGAAACCTCCAGTGATGGAGCACCCACAACCTCTGGAGGCAAGTGGTTCCACTGGCTAATTGTTCTTACCGTGAGGACCTTTCTCGGGGAGGTCCACGTGGCCAGAACAGAAGAAAATGACTTGGAGGTCTTCTAGTCCAACCCCCTCCTCAAGCAGGAGACCCATGTCAGACAAATGGTTGCCCAACCTCTTCTTCAAAGCCTCCAGCGATGGAGCTCCCACAAGTTCTGGTGGCAAGCTGTTCCACTGGTTAATTGGGCTCACTGTTAGGAAATTCCTCCTTAGTCCCAGGTTGCTTCTCTCCTTGATGAGTTTCCGTCCGTGGCTTCTTGACCTGCCCTCTGGTGCTTTGGCCATCCTTGTTAGATGGCCATATTTTAAAACTCCTGGGCGTTTGACCTCCTGCAGCTGGATATGAAGTCCTACCTGTTGAAATGCCAGAGAGGTTGGGAGAAACGAGACTGTGTTTGTACGAAGACCTTGGCTTTTGCGATTGTATTTTTGACTTGTGTTTTGTCTAACCCCTCACTAAT
>NC_138558.1:1066848-1069348 GCF_964273705.1 Natrix helvetica | reverse complement strand
CCATCCTGCACTTGACCCATTGTTTTCTTTTCTCAACCTTAGCAAGCATGATTGAGTTTTTCCGGTCTAAGAGTAATTCCTGAATTTCTCCCTGGAGCTGGGCTGGACGGTTGCTGTGAAATGTTAATTGACTTCCCTTTGAGCCCCAAATCTCCCCCCCCCTTCATAGCGGCTTCCATCCAATTAGGTTTCATGGTTGACCTATGGAGTGGGTGGCCTTGCGTCCCTCCGTGAGGTTGGATGGTGTCATTGTGCCACGTATCTCTTGGGGGACCCCCGAAGGCACCAAGGCAGCGTCTTCAGAAAGCAGCTGGTGGTCGAACCCTTTATCAGAGATGCCGGGGGGAGGGGGGGTCTTCACAGTTCCTGGGTGGGGGTGGGTGGGTCCTTGTGTTCCTCTATCAACTTGGATTGCAGGGATGTGCCATAGACCTCTGGCCAATGGCCCAACCTGCAGCTGTTCTCTGAAGATGCTGGTTTGGTATCTCTGCGTGTGACGTGACTGGCCTCCAAGAAGGAAGCCTCTGAGAAACCAAGGAGGGGGGTGGGGGTAACAATTCCCCTCTAAAGACAAACCTTTAAGGGTCCCATGTCAGCAGTCTTCCAATACTTGAGGGGCTTTGAGGTCAAGCTATTTTCCAAAGCACCAGGACAAGAAGCAATGGATGGAAACTGACCGAGGAGAGAATTAAGAAGAAACTTCCTAATGGTGAGGACAATTAACCAGTGGGACAGCTTGCCACCAGAAGTTCTGAGTGCTTGATGACCAGAAGCTTATAAGAAGGGACTGGAGACCCATTTGTCTGGAATGGTATCCCGGTCAATCAGGAGGTTGGACTACAGGGCCTCTAAGGTCCCTTCTAGCTTAGTGATTCTAAGTGTAGTCTTCCCTTCAAAGAAGAGGAGAGTCAATCTGTTCTCCAAAGCCCCTGAAGGTAGGACAGGAAGCAATGGATGGAAACTAATTAAGGATAGCAGCAACCTAGAACTTTCCTGACAATGAGACCCCTGGAACAGCTTGCCACCAGACGTTGTGGGTGCTTCATCACTGGAGGTTTTCAAGAAGAGACTGGACAGCCATTTGTCTGAAATGGTAGAAGGTTGGACTAGAAGACCTCCAAGGTCCTTCTGAATCTGTTCTTCTGTTCTTCCAGGATGAACGAATGGAGGGAAAGGCTGATCTTTGCTTTACAAATGTGGATTTCTGGTCTGTCCCCGGAATATAGTCAGAGACTAAAACATATGAAGACTAAAGATATGGAGACTAAAACGTATGAAGAACGGTTGCAGGAACTGGGTATGTTTAGCTTAAGAGAAAGAAGGACTAGGGGAGACATGATAGCATTGTTCCAATATCTCAGGGGTTGCCACAAAGAAGAGGGAGTGAAACTATTTTCCAAGGCACCTGAGGGCAGAACAAGAAGCAATGGGTGGAAACTAATCAAGGAGAGAAGCAACTTAGAACTGAGGAGAAATTTCCTGACAGTTAGAACAATTAATCAGAGGAACAGAATTTGCCTCCAGAAGTTGTGAATGCCCCAACACTGGAAGTCTTTAAGAAGATGTTGGATAGCTATTTGTCTGAAATGGTATAGGGTTTCCTACCTAGGCAGGGGGTTGGACTAGAAGACCTCCAAGGCCCTTCCAACTCTACTATTGTATTGTATTGTATTGTATTGTACTGTATTGTATTGTAAATTGGGGAGATACAGCAATCTGACACCTCTTTGATCTCATGGTTTGGGTGGCACCTGGACACTTCTGACTGGAGCTGTAATTCACTGCAAGAAGTCCTTGACTTATGGCCATTCATTTAGTGACCAAGCACTGAATGGCACTGAAAAAAAAGTGACTTAGGACCATTTTCCACACTTGACTGTAGCAGCTTCCTCACGATTGCGTGATCAAAATTCAGAGACTCATATTTACGACGGTTTTCAGTGTCCCGGGGTCCCGTGATCCCCTTTGGCGACCTTCTGACCAGGAGGCAAGCCAGATTCGCTTAATGACCGGGTTCCTGATTGAATAACTGCAGGGATTCACTTAACCATGGTGGCAAGAAAGCTCCTCACGTGGGGCAAAGCCCACGTCGGCAGAGTCTCGCTTAGCCACAGAAATCACGAGCTCCATTGTGGTCGTAAGCCGAGGACCACCTGTGCATTGGAAGGTCAAGGTCGTGTAGCACCTGAGGCTGAACCCTGATTGCAAAACAAATGGTGGTCACTTCATCCGTAGCCTTGGGCATCCACGGAGCTCCTCGTCCTCCTGGTTTGTGAGACGCCTTCTGTGGCTTTTCCTTCCGATGGAGACGGATTTCATCCTTTCCCTTCGACGTTCCAGCTGCTTTTCCTGGCATTTTGCTGCTTTCCTCTCGGCTAATCCTGTTCCCAAAACAAAGCAGAAAGCTCTCGCCCCTTCCTTAAATCATCCAATGTATAAAGTGTTGATTCCACTTTATAAGGCTTAGTAAGGCCACACGTGGAATCCTGCATCCAGTTTT